>NC_046155.1:77074615-77254935 GCF_011064425.1 Rattus rattus | reverse complement strand
AGGCGGTGAGATCTCTCCCATGGGTTTAGGGAGAGCTGCTGCAATGGGATAAAAGATAGCATTTTCAACAAATGGTGCTGGTTCAATTGGAGGTCACCATGTAGAAGAATGCAAATCAATCCATTCTTATTGTTTAAGTCCAAACTGATCAATGACCTCCACATAAAACCAGATACATTCAAACCAATAGAAGAAAAAGTGTGGAAGAGCTTTGAAGACATGGGTACTGTGGAAAATTTCCTGAACAGAACATCAGTGGCTTATGCTCTAAGATCAAGAATCAACCAATGGGACCCCATAAAATTGCAAAGCTTCTGTAAGGCAAAGGACACTGTTGTTAGGACAAAATGGGAACTAACAGATAGAGGGTTAATATTCAATATATACAATGATCTCAAAACATTAGACTCCAGAGAAGCAAATAACCCTATTAAGAAGGGGGTACAGAGCTAAACAATGAATTCTCTGCTGAGGAACATGGAATGGATGAGAAGTACCTAAAAAAAATGTTTAGCGTACTTAGTCATCAGGGAACTGCAAATCAAAACGACACTGAGATTCCACCTTACACCAGTGAGAATGGCTAAGATCAAGAACTCAAGTGACAACAGAGACTGGCGAGGATGTGGAGGAAGACAAACACTCCTCCATTGTTGGTGGGATTGCAAGCTGGTACAATCACTCTGAAAATATGTCTGCAGGTTCCTAAGGACATAGTACTACCTGAGGATTCAGCTATACCACTCCTGAGCATATACTCAAGAGATGTTCCAACATATAGCAGGGACACATGATCCACTATGTTCATAGCAGTCTTATTTATAACAGCCAGAAGCTGGAAAGAACCCAGATGTCCCTCAACAGAGGAATGGATACAGAAAATGTGGTACAACTACACAGTGGAATACTACTCAGCTATTAAAAACAATTACTTCATGAAATTCTTAGGCAAATGGATTGAACTAGAAAATATCCTCCTGAGTAACCCAATTACAAAAAAAGCACACATGGTATGCACTCACTGATAAGTGGATATTAGCCCAAAAGCTTGGATTACTCAAGATACAATCCACAGACCACATGAAGTTCAAGAAGAAGGACAATCAAAGTATGAATACTTCAGTCCTTCTTAGAAGGAAGAACAAAAATATTCATAGGAGTAAATAAGGTGACAAATTTTGGAGCAGAGACTGAAGGAAAGGCCATCAAGAGACTGCCCTACCTGGCGATCCTGTCCATATACAGTCACCAAACCCAGACAATATTGCTGATGCCAAGAAGTGCATGCTGACAGTAGCCTGATATAGCTGTCTCCTGAGAGGCTCTGCCAAAGCATGACAAATACAGAGGTGGATACTCATAGCCAACCATTGAACTGAGAATGGGGTTCCCAATGGAGGAGTTAGAGAAAGAATTGAAGAGGTAGAAGGGGTTTGCAGCCCCATAAGAACAACAATGCCAACCAACCCAGGGACTAAACCACCATCCAAAGAGTACACATGGACAGTCCCATGGCTCCAGCTGAATATGTAGCAGATGATGGTCTTGTTGAGTATCAATGGGATGAAAAGCCATTAGTCCTGCCAAGGCTGGACCACCCCAGTGTAGGGGAATGTCAGGGTTTAGAAGCAGGAACGGTTGGTGGAAAAGGGATAACATTTGAAATGTAAATAAAAAAACACCCATTAAAAATAGTTTTCTAAGAAATAAAAATTATTGCTTCACAAATTAAAAGCCATTAGGAGTTTCAAGTGTCCCATTACTTCCACTGGTTTACTAATTGATAAGAACACAAACTCTTTTGCCATTTAAAACAAAACAAGGGGATTCATTTGGGGTATAAGAATAGCAGTATCCAGTTCTATTTCTGGTTTTTGTTTTTGTTTTTGTTTTTCCTTGTTGGTTGACATCCGAAAAAAGTATGTAGTCACACTCTGTCTATTGAATTTCTCTGTTGGCACCATTCTTATCTTATTTTACAGGACTGTATGAGAATGTTAAAGAACTATTTAAATTGAAGAAGCTGTTATTACTAAGTTATGCCTGCCCCATGAGCTGTGTCTGAGACTAGACCAGAGCTATGTTGGATCATCATGGATCTGGCATTGACCCTCACCCATTGACCTAACTAATGCGGAGGACATTGTCTTCCCAGAAGGTAGCAAAATAACAGAAGCAAGAAAAAGAAAAGGAAAAAGAAAACATAGAAAAAGGAAAAAGAAAACATAGAAAAAGGAAAAGGAAGAACAAGGAACATCAGAAACACTGGCCTGCAAAGACATAAAATGAAAAAAACAAGTGGTCTGACTCAGGTCCAAGTAGCTTTTAGTCAACTGTTAATGCTCTGAATTGCCTAGCTACAAGCTACAGTGTCTGTTGTTTCTTCTCATTGTAACAAATCACCTCCTTTAAAGGAGGAAGGCTTTATTTTGTCTCCTGGGCTTTTTTTGTCTGTGTATTTTTTGGCAGAGTATGTTCACATATGTGTTGTGGTATATGTGCCTGTTTGTGTCACAGTGCATATGTGCACACATGTGTATGGAGAGGATGTGTGTGCATGCATATGTCTAGGGTGTACACGTGTGTGCATGAAGTATGCAGATGTACATGGTGTGTGTAATGTACACGTGTATATATAGAGAGAGTATGTGTATGCACATGTGTAGGGGGTATGCATGTGTACATGATGAATGTGTACACATGTGCATGCTGTATGTGAATACATGGGCATGATTGTGTGCATATGTTCATGATGTATATGTGTACAACCATTGTATATGTATGCACACATGTGCATTGTGTGCATATGCACATGTATATGGTATGTGCATATACTCACGCCCATGGTATGTCTGTACATGTGTGTTTTTGTATACATGAGCATGATGTGTTGTGCACATATTTATTCATGGTGCCTATGCACATGTACATGGTGTTTGTGCATGGGACAGATTTTCGCATCATCCTCAGCAGTTCTGATCCTGTATGAGAGACCAGCAGCACACAGCTCCAGGTATTGCTGCTGCCTCCAGGAACAGAGCAACCTGAGAAGACTGATGTAGTGAGGATGAGCATTTTTGTTCTTATTAATGACTAATGAGGTGTCATATGCTGCTTTTATTATGTTAAAAATCATCAGGAATCCTTTTTGAAAAAGTCCCAAACTCATAGTGTTAACTGATCACATAGTGGCTGACAGCTAATGTGAGATGAAGAGGTGTGTCTTGAAAAGGGCAGTCTAGGGGAGCACACTGAACTTCTCAGATGCTGACAAGATAAGCTAGGAGAACGTCTCTTCCACTATGGAAGACAGTATCCTGACAAGGCACATTTCGGTCAGTTCTCTAGTACTTATAACAGGACAGAAAACACGCAGAAGAGGGATATTCTTGCTCACTTCGGGTTTTCATGTTTTTTTTTTTTCCTTTTAGATTTAGTTCTAGTTCCGTGTTCTCATGGAGATTGTCTGTGACATCTGCAAAATGCTAACAGTATCAGTAAAACCACATTTAATTTTAAGGGACAGAACATTGAACTCTACAAATTCAGTTTAAATAAAACCTAATCTGGTTCCCCTAATATAAAACGGAGTTGGATACCTTTAGGCATAGCTGGATCTAGAAGCTGTATGGTGTGACCGAAACTTAATTTTATCTCTGTCTTCCAGTTTTCATATTGCATGGAACCTGGTAGTGTCAGACTCAATGACAGAGGCCCTCCCTCAGAGTGGAATATGCTCAGCAGTCCCTGCTTACATGCTATCATCCTCAGATCATGGAAATCTGCCTGTCTCCCAGCAACAGGCACCCTTGTTTGTTTTGTTTTGTCTTACTTTGTTTTGTTTTCCATTTTCTATTTGAGTGACAAGGCTATGTGCATGACCATCTTTAGAGCATCTTTGATGCATTGATTGGCTCGATTCTAGTTTAAGTGCTAATTCCTAGGTCTGGATCGAGCAGTCAGAAGGGAGAAAGTTCCTCGAACTGCTGCTGCTACTGAAAGAAAGTATAATAATTTCTAGAGAGACAAAACAACCAACATGAGCTACACAGACCTTCCTATAACAGATTTATTGAAAAATCCATTAGACTTAATAGTGGAGTGGCCCCTGTGTTAGTCAGATTTGGATTACTATAACAAAATACTTGAGGCCATTGACTTATAAAAACATTTGTTTGGGCTCACTGTTGTGGAGGTCCTAGTCCAAGGTGTCCTATGTGGATCTCTGGCAATGGTGGTAATGTTGTAGTGGAAGAATTGGACAGAGCGCATTGCTTCCACAATGACCTAGGAAACAAAGTGAAACTAGAAGGGGCATGCCTTCTCCTTGGTGGTAATCATTCAATGATCTAGCAGCGTCCTGTCAGACCCCACCTCTAAAGGTTTCATTTCCTCCTAGTGCTATTTCCGGGGGTGTTTCCTGGAACATGCAGGCTTCTTGAGGGCATTCATCCGCAAACAAGCTTTCTATTGTAAATGAAGGAACCAGAGCCTAGGAAGCTTGAGACCACCAGCAGTTCTCATCAAAACCAATCAAAATCAAAGCCTTACTTTTACATGGCATCCCAGTTTCCAAGGCCATAATCCTGGACCAAATAAAATGTCCTGGGATCATTTTGTTCCATAATCAATGTGTGTGTTTACTTTGAAATTTTACTTGCTTAAAAAAAGTAACCTGAGGTGCCTGTAAAAACGTATTGATTCCCTGGTTACCATCTCCTTGATTAAAATTTACAATGCCTCCAGTTTGGCCCAGGAAACTGCTATCCTTATTACTGAGCCGGTTTGTAGAAGTTGCTGATGCCACTAATTCAAAGTCTTAGCTGAATGTTAACATCTACTGGAAGCAGGTGGGATTTGGAATGCTCCACTGTTTCCAGATGGTTCTAATGAACAGCCAGGTTTGAGAATCAATGCATTAAATAGTGTAGCACCTGGGACCTCGGTATCAATAGAGAAGCCAATGTCCGATTCTGCCTTAACGAGCTTGTGTGTCTAGTCTCTCAGCATCCTGGGTGAGTCTAACACCAAAGTGTGAGAAATACTGCTCGGCAAACAGTGGCAAGAGCACCATCTGAATACATTCTAGGAACCGAGCTTATCTGGTCCAACTCCAGACTCCTGAGTTGAGATCTGCAGTGCATCAATATTTCCAATAATCTTTGTGCACACCAAAGTTTGAGAACCCTAGCTATAGTCTTTTGTTCTCTCACTTCCAGAAACTCATTTGGAGATCAACAGAGTCAACTAACCTGGTCCCTTGGTTGCTCTCAGAGATGGAATCACTAACCAATGGGCATTCATGGGCTGGACTGAGGCCTTGGCACATAGAGTTGCCGTGTCTGGCCACAATAGGAGAGGATAGGCCTAACCCTGCAGAGACTTAATGCACCAGGGTTGGGGGATACCCAAAGGGTCCCCACCTTCTCAGAAGAAGAGAGGAGGGATTGGGAGAGGGACTACACAAGCGGGGTACTGGGAGGAAGAAAAGCATTTCGGATGTAATAAATACATTTTAAAAGTAGCCATTGAGCTGATGATAAAGTTCATCGGTTAAGGCTGCTTGATGCTCACATCTGATGGCCTACATTTAATGCCTAGAACTCATGTAAAGACAGAAGGAGAAAAACGACTCAAAAATTTCCTCTGATCTCCATATAGCAGGTAAGGAGTACACCATGGCACATGCATGTACATGCCCACACACATCATCTCACACAAATAACAAATGAAAACACATAATTTTTAGAACAGTCCATTTCCAGTCCCCACTCCATGATACTCTGATAACCATGCAGCAATCTCTTCACCATCAATTTTATATTTTAATATTGTTTTCCTTTTTGAGAGTATAATGTAAATACATCGTTTTCCAGTTCCTTCCCCTCAAGCTCTCTACTTACTGCCCACCTCCCTTGCTCTCTTTCCAATTCATGGCCTCTTTTCCTTTAATGTCATCACGTACTAGTATGTGTATATACATATTCCTCAATACATCAGCAGGTATTTCCAATATCCAGAGCGAGCTGAAAGTACCTCATAAAATGGGTACAGCTTAAATGTCAGCTGCCGCACTTAACAGTCACCTTGTCTGTAACACAGAACAGGCCACAGCACTGTGTCCAGGGCTTTACTGCACCCCCAATATGGAGTCTAAGAGGCTGGGAAACACTTGTTTGTATGTTCAAGTTCAAACACCTGTAGGCAAACAGAGACCAGAAAATCAGGAGCTAAGCTCCCCTTATTATCATTATTATTGTTGTTGTTATTGTTATTATTATTATTATTTTAGACAAAGGGGATTATAATTTCCTTCTAGGATCCTGCTTGCTCCTTTCTCTAATAACATGGGGTCTTTATATTGAACCTGGGTAGGCAGTCTACCTTTCTGGATCCTGCTGCTGTTTGAGCAACAACTTTTTCCCTTCTGTTCAAAAATTAAATGGTGTTTTATGCAACCGCGAGTTTTGTTACAGGCAGAGAGGGAGGTGCTGTCCTTGCTCCAACTCTTTCTGAGTCCTTTTCCTCTTTAGGTGTTCAAACAACGAGCCAACCGCAGCCATCTAATAGGCAAAAGGAGCTCTTGCCTTCCTGCTACGTTGTCAACAGCCGGGCTTGATGCGCCTGCATTTCTGACCTAATCAGCTGCCAGCGGTCTCTTTATTGAGCTCCCTTGGGGGCATCAGAGCAAGCTATATTTCACCATATCACAGCTTAAACCAGTTTTCCTTTCACAGAACAGAGCCTAAGGATAAAAAAAAAAAGAATGTTGGATGAGGCTTGTGTATGTAAGACCCTTTTTGATGATGGCAAGTTTGTTTGCACAATCTGTGCTCTTTGCTTGAAGCCAGACCAGAGCTCCCCTCAATAGGGCCAGAGAGATGTTGATGCGAACACATGTATCTAAATTCTAACTAGGTCCTCAGGTCAGTCAGCAGGCAATTGTTCAACTGCAGAGCTTTGGCTGGGGAGGCTTCTCCAAACATTTTGGGAATAGAAACACTAGCTTATGGATGTGTGTTTTGCTCTGGCTCCAACTCTGGGCAATATTGGCGTCCAGCTTTTTCTAATTATTTTGTTTAAAACTTTTGTTTTGATCAGCGTAAGATATTTGTATACATGGCTCCTGTTTGCATTGCGAAATGATCAGCTCTGGAGAATTAGGTACATATCCGGCATCTCAAACTTTGATCATGTTTTTGTGATGAGTTCATTCAAATTCTTATTTATTTTACTTCAGTTTCAGTGTGTGTGTGTGTGTGTGTGTGTGTGTGTGTGTGTGTGTGTGTGAGAGAGAGAGAGAGAGAGAGAGAGAGAAAGAGAGACAGAGACACAGAAAGACAGACACAGAGACACAGAGCTAGAGACAGAGAGAGTACACATGCGTAAATGAATGTGTGTTCTTCAGAAATAGACATCAGGTATCTTTCTCAATCTCTCCCCTCCTTATTTTTGATACATGGGTTTCTCTCTCTCTCTCTCTCTCTCTCTCTCTCTCTCTCTCTCTCTCTCTCTCTCTCTCTCTCTCTCAACTTATAGTTTCACTAATTGCTAGCTGTCCTGCCAATTGACTCCAAGATCCACCCAGATTCCCCTGTCTCCTCATCTCCCAACACTGGCATTACAGACACATTCAGACCTTGCTGACCTTTTATATTCTGGGGATCCAAACTCAAGTCTGCATTCTTATATGGCAAGCACTTTACCAACTGAGCCATCTCCCAGGCCCCTTTTAACTAATTTGATACTCTGTATCACTGTTCCTTGTATGCACTCCACTGCACTACAGAACACTGGTGCTCAATCCTCTTATCAAACACTAACATTGTTCCTATTGCCTGATTCCTTCTGTCCCACTCCATTCCCCTGTGCATGGGCTTGTCTTCATTTGACTTAGCCACAGAATGGAGCATGTGAACTACATTTTCTAAGGTAGTGATGACTTCAGTTGTTGTCTGAAAACCTAAGCAAATTGGATGTGTGGATAGAACATATGAAATTATCTCTAAAGGTTTCAGGTGTGTTTCCCAGTCAGCGTTCTTTAGTTTCTGACATCGGCCAAGCTTAGCTCCTGAGTTTGTCTTTATGATAACCAAGTTACTGAAGTAGATACCTGCTTCCTATATGCATAACTCTTGTTAAAACCCAAGAGAACTTCTCTTCCCCAACATTAAAACAGCCTTGAACCTCTTACTGACTGTTCTAACTTACCTGACCTGCCAAATACCTAAGGCAATCATGTCTAGGAGGGATATAGTAAATATTAATCAATACAAGAGCAAAGTTAAATTTGTCCAAACCATGAGCTCTTTCTTAATAAGACACATTGATATTGGGGAGAATGCCAACATTTTACCATGTATCACATCTTTCTCTTAAAGCCCTAATACATACTTTTTTAATTAGAGAAACTATGAGACAGTACAAGTTATATTCCTAAACCAGTTCAATATGGGCTTTGTAGACATCTAAAATCTTTCTTAAAAATGAGGCACCTGGACACCCAACTTGTTTCCAGAGAACTGTGTGGATTTGGCACAATGCTATTGTAAAGGGTTGTGGCTTGAATAGTAAAAATATGTAATTACAAAGGGGAAGGCAGTTCGTATGTACTAGAAAAAACAACAAAGGAAAAGGAAGAAGAGGAAGAGAAAGGAAAGGAGGAGGAGGAAGGAGGAGGAGGAAGAGGAGAAGAAGAAGAAGAAGAAGAAGAAGAAGAAGAAGAAGAAGAAGAAGAAGAAGAAGAAGAAGAAGAAGAAGAAGAAGAAGAAGAAGGGAGGAAAGGAGAGAAAAGAAAACAAAAAAACAGGGGGAGGATGAAAGGAAAAAGGAAAAGGAAGGAAGGAAGGGGGAGGGAAGGAGGGAGGGAAGGAGGAGGAGGGAGGGAGGAGGAAGCAGAAATGCAAGAGAAGGGGAGACAACAGCCCCGTTTTTATTCTAATTCTTTACCCTCAGGAGTTCATTGTCTCTTGCTTTATCAGAGTCAACTCTTTTATCTAATCACCCGTGCTTTGATCTTTGTGCCCACTTCCTGAATCCATTCTTTTACTCCTACTTGTAGGAAACTGACCCTGTAGATTGAGTAGTTTGAATTTCTATTCAGTGAGTGAACAGCCCAGAGGTCAGTGGGTATAGTGCAAACAGGAAAGTCAGGTCACGAGGGTGTCTGTGTGTCATTTTCTGAGTCACTTAAACAGAGAGCATGACAGCCCATTCCTGCTGTAGCCAAGGCTTGTGGAGAGTATCTCTGTCTGACACACTCTGGACTTCTGCTTTCCTAGTTTTCTTCATTCCTTCTTCAGACACATGTATGTTCTGCATCCACTATGATGGATTCAGCACTGTATCTTGGTAGCACTGTGTATACACACCCCTTCAGTGTGCCATGTGTGTCTGAGCAGAACGCTGGGTGTGCTCCTCTTTTATTCGACATCTTTATCTCTAATTCCAAAGTCACTCCTGAGGACACATATATACATATACATATACACATACACATACACATACACATACATTATATATACATATATACAATGTATGTGTGTACCACATATAATGTATATATGTAATTATACACACACACATATACACACACATTGCCCAAGTTACAGTGGAAGAACTACAGCAAACGTGGCACTGCATGAACTACCATCAATAAAGGCCAATAAAGAACAAGTCAAACTCCTCCTGTATTCGAGGGCAGGAAAGAGCCAGAGCCTAGAAGTCCAAGAGTGTCATGGACTGACAAAGAACAAGTCAAACTCCTCCTGTATTCGAGGGCAGGAAAGAGCCAGAGCCTAGAAGTCCAAGAGCGTCATGGACTGACAGAAGAAGGGTGCTTTACCTCCACCTGATTTTCCTTCACAGCTAAAATAAACACCCTGGAGGAAATGTCTTGCTGAGACTTAACAGTTTTCCATGTGCAGTATCTAGCACTTAACCAAAAATTCCTAGATTCAGAGGACCGGAGGCTAAACAGAACCACCATGGAAGTATACAAAATGACTGAGGTTCTGGAAGCAGACACGGGATTTAAACTAGTTCCAGCTGGTCTGGTGAACCAAGTTAATAAAAGGCTAAGGAATTTTAACAGAGATCCAGGAATCTAATTTTTAAAAGTGCTCTCAAAAGTGTTTTCAAATCTGCTGTGTGTGGAGGTAAACACCTAGAATCCCAGTTCCCAACTGAGGCTGGAGGACGGAGCCTTCAAGACTACCCTGGTTTGTATAGAAAGACCCTGAGGCTTGGTGTACCAGAACTGTGGATACCTGGGAACCCTCTCAGAGGTGAAGGGGAGGCAGGTGAGGAACTCTGTGAAGGGGGTGATTAGGAGGGGGAGGGTTGGGGGGGATATAATAGAGGGGAGAATTTGGGGGATATAAATAAATTTAAATGAAAACCCCCAAGGGCTTGGATGTGCCTCCATGGGTTGTGCTTGTTTAGCATATGAAAGGTCCCAGCTTTGGTCATCAGTCCTGCAAAAATAGAAGAATGAGAAATTAAGTAACTACATTTGAGAACTCAGTGAGCAGTTTAACAACAGATTAGAAGAAACTAAAAAAAAAAATCACCGAACTAGAAAATAGGAAGTTGAAAAAATGCATAATGTATCAAAACCAGACCAAAAATGCTAAGATAAAGCAAACCAGGCTGGTGAAATGGCTCATCAAGTAAATATACAATCTGCAGAACCCTGAGTTCAAATCATAATGTGGAAGGAGAGAACTAGCTCCTGAAAGTTGTCTTCTGACCATCATATTTCAATTACACTATGACGAGCATTCACCCATACAACAAATAAATAAATAGATAAATAAAATAACATAGGAGACTTGGGGGCAAAATAAAATGAATTGACATTGCAAAACTTGAGTTTCACAAAGATGGGAATGAGCTATAAGTGTTTATCTGTCACCTATCTGCCATAGCTCCTCTCCATTCCCCCCTGCCTGCTTACCTGCTTGCTTCAGCCCTGAGAAATAAACCCAGGGCTTCATGCGTGACCTTCAATGAGAATGATGACTGTATTTATCTATCACCTATCACCCACATCTATCTACCACCCATCTGTCATGTATCCATTTACCTATTGATCTACATGTCTGCTTGTGAAAATAAAGATACGGAAACTGAAAAGCTAAAGATGTAGAGAATGGAGTAAAAATAGCCACCTGAAAACTATTAGTTATGGATTTTACTGAAATCTTGTGCAGGGTAAAAACAAATGAACCAACGGTTGCTTATAGGAGCACATTCCTAGAAAACAACAAAAACCCAAATACAAAGGGGAAGTTGTAAAAGCGTCTAGAATAAAGGGCATGCTGGGGGTAGACACCATCAAAGAGGTAACAATGGAATGGACGGTCCCATTCCTAGGCGGAATAATGAAATCTGGAAGATAATGCAATGATTTCTTCAAAATGCTGGGAGAAGGTAATTGTAATCCTTGTGAAAATATCCTTTAAGAATGAAAGTAAAATATTTTATTACACAAACAATAGCTGGAAGTTCATCTTTAGGGCAGATTACAGAGTGGGCTGTGCAAAGAAGGGGTCTTAGATACAAGCAATAATCAGTTTAATGGGATCTGTGATCGCTGTGCTCGCAATACATATGATTATAGATGTATGGAACATTACGTTCTTCCTTCCCCTCTCCAATGCCCTCTCTCCCTTTCTCCCGCACTTGCCCTCTCTATTCTTTTCCTTTTTCTTTTCCTTCCTTGTTTCTTTCATGTGCCTTGCTCTCCCCTCTTAGACACACAGCCACACAGAGATAGATAGATGATAGATGTAGTAAGAATAAGGGACATATACATCAAAACGAAATGAATTAATCTCGTGAAAGACAGGAATGAGCTCACTGTGTTTATCTATCGCCTATCTCTCATCTATCTCTTCTCCATCCCTCCCTAGCTGCTTATCTGCTTGTCTCAGTTCTGAGGAGTAAGCCTGGGGCTACATGCATGGTTGGCCGATGTGCTACCACCAAGCCTCATAGACCTCCAGCTAGCATTTAACTCTCTGCTCCACTTCATATCAAAACCTGAGAACTCTGTCTCATCTTAATAGACCAACCTATTATCCATGCTTGTTTTCTGGAAACACCTGTCAATCTAAACAGTGATGTAATGGTGAATTCTTTCAGTTTCAGAAGTTTCAGTGGCTGATTCCTTTTAGATTCTTCTATGGAGTCACTTTCCTAGCTTGTCTTCTAGAATTGGAATAGAATGGAGTCCTTTCTAATCCACGCTTTTTCCTCTATGCTTGTCAACATGTCACACTTGAAAGGTGACAGGTGTCCTCAATTGAATTCGTAAGAAGTCAGCATGCCTTTTCCACAAACTTTCTATGTCTCTGTGACCATACAGTATTTGTCTCAGCCACTCAGCCTTCCATATAGCATGGCAGCATCCATTAACAATACATGAATTAACATGCTCTGTTCCAATAAAACTTTATTAATGAAACTGATGATGACCATAACTTGGCCCAAGAGCTATAGTACGTTGGTTGATGCCTATAAGGACACTCATGTGCAATGCTCTTGCACACTTTTTGCTATCAACATGTTTGAAAGATTCATTTCAATTATGATAATTTGCCGTGTCAGCTGGGCTGGGTCCCTGGCCACAGATTCAGACAAAGCATAATTTAGATGTTTCTATGAAGATTTTTAAATGAGATTTAAATTTAAATTAATAGAATGAATCAAGCAGATTACTTCTACCAGGTACGTGGTCCTTATTCAGTCAGTTACAGACTTTAATAAACAGTGGCCACCACCCTAAGACAAGATGGTAGCTTGGCCGATAGACAACCTCAAAGCAAACTACAGCCTTTTTTCTTAGTCTTCAACTGTCTGGGCATCCCCACATAGCTTCTCTCTCTCTCTCTCTCTCTCTCTCTCTCTCTCTCTCTCTCTCTCTCTCTCTCTCTCACACACACACACACACACACACACACACACACACACACTTCATTTCATTATTCCATCACCCTGACAGCAGTCTCTTCAGACTCTCCTCCAAGAAGTGGGGATTCTTCATAGACAAATTATCACATCTCTTTCATGCATAAAATTCTCAAATTGAAACACAAATTTCTAGCCTGAGCCTGCAAGCCTGTGGAAGGGTGAGCCCTGGAGCCCTGGAATGAGCCCATCTTCCTAACAGGACACCTATCTTTTAGCGCCAGTGTGGACAGTGTTGCCAGATATGTACCTCCTTCTAGCCTTTGGTTCTTCCTTCTGCCCCCTGTCAGTGATCTCCTACATAGTCAGAGCTGCTCTTCCCTGACCCACCTGCAAGGCCTCTCAGGCACTGCCATCCCCTGGTCTCTCTCATTTTTTAAATAAAAGGCAGATATCCAACACTCTTTGATCTTTATAATTTGTCAAATGTGTCAGAATTTAAAACTCCGTTCTCTGCCAGTCTTTCCAGACTCTTTTTTTTCCCTGTGATCTCTGCACTCCACCCGTATCATGTGATCTGGCTCTGATTTCTCTCTGCAGTTGGCTTTTCTATCTCCAAACCTTGGCCACATACTGTCCCTTCTACATATCTTGCTTTTGTTCCCCTAACTGAAACCAGCCCTTTCTCCCACATTTAGTCTTCCTAGATGACAGGATATAAGTAAGTCAGTGGTTCTCCTTGAAGGTGGATAACACCGTCTTGTGCTTCCCCACTATCACTGGATAGTGGGTTCTGTTGTTTCTGCCAGTAGGCTGTGTACTGTCTGCTCTAGAATGGAGAGCATCTCTGATTCATTTGTTCTCAGAACACAAATGGTCCTGAAACTCATGGTGTCCAAGCTCCCAGGTTCTGACTAATTAACGAGGATTCTTACTCCACCTTGCTGTACAAGCGTGCAGGGCTGCCTGCCTCTTCTCAGGTCTTAGCCTCTTTTCTCACCTAAGGCTAATCAGTGATCCTCTACCCTCAGCACTTGGTCCCCACTTGATCCTAACCTTCTCTCAAGCCTGGCTACTCAGACTACTGGAACTGGGCTCATGCCGTCAGTCTTTGTGGCTCATTGGCTCAAAGGTTTTCAGACATGCTGAGCTTGTGCCACTTGCTCGGACCACAGGGTTCTGTCTTGACCAACCCTGGTCTGCTTCTAGCCTGACACCTTCTCTATTTTTGATGGATAATCTTTACTCTGACCCCTGAAGAGCAACTGAGAGACAACTTATCATTTTAAAATTTTATTTTACTTTCCAGAATAAGTTTAAACCCTAAATTTACCAGTGGCTACACATGAAAACTCGATCAAGCTATTGCTGTTTGGTGGGTCTTCATTTTCCCATGACACATACAACATACAGATAGAGAAAACCAAAGGTAATGTGTTTTAAATTACTTGGTGTACAGGATTCAAAATCTGAGAATTAATAAATAATGATTCAGCAACAGCCTTTCCTCTCCCCACAGAATCCTTGATTCTCTCTGTCTCCCTACTCCCCGCCAACCCCTACCCACCCCTGAGAGTCTCTCCCCTCCACTTTTCTAACTCTCTTCTTTTTTTTTAATTTTTTTAAAGATTTATTTATTTATTTATTTTATGTATATAAGTACACTATTGCTCTCTTTAAACCAGAAGGGGGCATCAGATCCCATTTCAGATGTTTGTGAGCCACCATGTGGTTGCTGGGAATTGAACTCAGGACCTCTGGAAGGGCAGTCAGTGCTCTTAACCACTGAGCCATCTCTCCAGCCCCTTCTAACTCTCTTCTGATAGATACTTTTGCTATAAGATGTTAATTAATTCCAGCTCTGACATCACAGTTGACCATAGCAGCTGACTCAGTGTTGAGATATCAGCTATCAACACATGAATCAGACAGGATGAGAGGAAGAGGAGAGAGGAGGCCGGACAGAGGTCCTAGCTGTTAGGTGACAAGTGATAGAAGAGAGAAATACTGAGATAGAGGGCTGGGAGATGGCTCCATGGATAAAGCACTTGCTGTGCTAGGCTGAAGACTAGGGTTTGAATCCTCACCATCCACACAAGACTTGGTAGATTTGACACTTCACCTGTAATTCCAACATTCAGAATGTGAAGACAGGTCATCCCTGGGAAAAGCTAGTTAGCTAGACTAGTTGGACTTGGGGAGCTCTTAATTCAGCTAAAGAATAAATGAAGAGGAGAGGGATGGAGAAAGATACCAAATATCAGGCTTTCTCATACACACACACATACAAGCACACACATGTGCCTACACACCAGTGTGTCTATGCCCATTCGAACACACATACCTAAGAGATCACTGTACTCACATATAGAGACTGTAGTTACATACTCAATACCACACTCTGAACCTGGGGTCATAAGGAAATTACTTAGTTAATTAAAAATTAAATAGTGGAGATGCTGCTTTTCTCCCAAGTTGACAGGGTTAAAACTTCTTCCCATATTCAACCTGTACCAGAGGCCAGACAGAGTGCTTTCAGAGGGGCAGCCAATGTGGAATGTAGACATTCAGAGTATAGGCTGAGAGTGAGATTTGCCATCTGAAGTCCACACCAAGAGAGGAAGGAAAAACGAAAGGGAGAATGGAGGACACAGGGCAAGAAGAGCCACTGGCTTTCCTGGCCATCTTCTCCTGGATGTTTTCTAGAGTGGCAGAGGCAGGTTTCCCAGTACAAACACAGCTCAGAAGAGTCCCCCATATGTGTGCTGCTCCTGGAAGAATGTTCAGTTCCTTCTGAGTTGCCTCTCTGTGGCCCTTGTCACCTCTCCCCACTCATGTACAGGAAATATTTATGAGGTGGCTTTGTTAGTTTGCCAACAGCACAGAGTGTGTTTATACTTACTGAGACTGCTACAGCTTTGTGAGAGATACCTCTTATGAGACTCCTGTGGTGTGTGTGGTCCTATGTTGGCTGAAATTCTATTATCCAGCGCATGACTATGCAAACATTGCGGAAGAATTGACAGTGTTTGCTGAATGAACGCAGGTGCTTTCTCTCATGCAGTCTTCTTGAGCACTTGGTACGGGCTCTACCCTTTGCCTTATAGAAGAGGGGCTCAGCAGTGGCAAATTATTTCCTAGAAACACATAGCATGAAGTTAAAAGCCAGGCAGTCTGATAGAGAATGTGGTGGTAATTGTTCAGTGACTTATTTAAAAAGAAATCTTTGGTGAGCTGTCCTAGTGTTTGTTCTCTGTTGCTGGGATAAACACCATGACTCAAAACACCTTGGGGGGAGTAAAAGTGTATTTGGTTATACTTTGAAGTTAGAGTTCATCCCTTCTAGGTCAGAGTGCATCACTAAAGTAAGTCAGGGTTCAGATGGAAACTGAAGCAGAGTCCTTGGAGGAATCCCGCTGTCTGACTTACTCCCAGACTTGGGTCCAGCTTCCTTATCCAGCCCAAGCCTGCCAGTCTGTGTACCAGATGCTATCCTCTGAGATCTCTGGCCCAGTGAGTGAGTTCAAGCAAAGGGGAGAAGATGGGAACACGGAGAGAGAAGTGCAGTCTCCACCTGTCAGCAGCCCACTGCTCTGAAGTTGACAAAGCAGCTAAACCAGCTGGTGCTGTGCAGAGCCAGGCAGGGGGCTCTGGTAGCAAACAAGATACAGTAGAGCTTCCAGTAGAGAAAGCTTCAGGAGAACGCTCTCTTCCCCAGGAAGTGGTACAGCTCTTGGAGTACAGAAGCTCTCAGGTGATCTGTGATGGAGTCATTCTCACAACTTTATTCCTTCTGGATAGGAGCTAATATACATTTTTTGGGTGGATTGAGTCCTGATAGCAGGTGCTTTCTTTTGGCTTGGCCTGAGATGTTAGGGATGCCTCATCTACACTGCCTCTATGTGGATTGAGAGGTCACAATCCTCTCAATGGGATGCCATAGTCATGTGACAGGGGTCTGGTCAGAAGCAGATGAAGCTCCTACTGTCCTCTCAAGTGGTTCTCTCTCACAGGTTTCCAGAGGCTTCCAACCCACTCAACCTTACTAAGTTCCCTGGCATGGTCTACTGCCTCACACAAGTCCACTTGCTCAGGGATAGCACCACCCATAACGAACTGGGCCATCGTTCCTCAAGTAGTAATCAAGAAAATGCCCCATGCTGACATGCTCACAGACAATCTGATCAAAGCAATGCTCCTCTTGAGATTCTCTCAGAGCATTCTGAGCTGCACTGATTCACAGGGGAGCGGGATGTGTGTATCACCCCCGCCCCCCAAGAAGAGGAGGGAGAAAGATGCAGGGGTAGGAAGACAGAGGAATGCTGTGAAATGCTGCTATCCAGACATGGCCCAGTAATTACAGTCACAAACACAAAGACTAAAGGCAGCCTACACAAGATAGAGCCCTTTAAAATTCTGTTGTGGATATAGAGGTGCCCTCAGGACCCCATCCATTCCTAAGAGCTCTTGACTACACGGTGCCACAGGAGAGGATACCATTTTCTTCAAAGGTATAGTCACTAGAGGACTATTTGGGATGAAGAAGGGGTTCAAAGGACAAGAAAGGGGGATTCTACTCCTTTCATAGTACATACATGTAATCACAATACAGTGCATACCTGCACAAAACTGTCATAAAAGTATCTTAGAGCTTTGGAAATTGTTTAAGCATCTGAATTCTGCTTGAATAGACATGTGGCATTCTGCCTTGGGCACCAGGGACTGAAGAGGTGGACCACACAGATTGATGATAGAGTCTCTCAAGATCCAACAACTGGCAAATGTGAGACCCAGGACCTCAACTCTAGCCTGCAACTTTCAATTTTATTTTTCTATTACACTCAACTGCTTCCCAGTTCACATGTCTTCATATTCAAAGAGGCTATTAACCTACTGCCTCCCTACCACCTGAGGTCTGCAGAACCATGCAGACAGAGTTAGCATCTTTGTAAAGAAGCATCACCAGAGACTGAACTCATTGGCCTGGAGAAACGCCATCTCTTGTCTTTCAAAGAGGATAAATAACAGTGCTGTCCTGGAGGAAGTAGAGGATGAAAGTAACATGATCGCACGGCATCTCCAGCTTTGTGGATATTGGCTTCCTTCCCAGGGTCCTCTACTCTACACAGAGATGCATGAACCAGCTGGTACCAAGGTCCTTCCAGATTTTATAGGAAGGAACTTATTTTTAGTATTCCCTAGAACAGACTTTATTCTTGGAACCAGGAGTCCAATAGGAAAGCAAACAAGAGCCAAACCTTGGAAGGTGAGATTTCAGCCAGGTGCCATGACACGGGCCCAGCTGTTTGAGAGCCTGCAACAAGAAGATTAGCAACTGGAGGCCTCCCTAGGCTACAAAGTGAGTTCAAGGTGTTGTGTTTTATAAAAGAGAAAGAGAGCCAAGGATATGTTTTGTAGAGCCAGGTATGGTGAGGTAGAAGGGGGTGCTTCATTGGACCCATGCTGAAGCATCCCTTCCCCATGAGGTACCAGCCATACAACTGGTATAGCATGGAATAGAGTTTGGGGCATGGGAAGGGAGTTGAAGGAAGGAGAGAGAGAGAGAGAGAGAGAGAGAGAGAGAGAGAGAGAGAGAGAGACAGAGAGAGAGAGAGAGAGAGAGAGAGAAGAGAGAAGAGAGAAGAGAGAAGAAGAGACAGAGACAGAAGAAGAAGAAGAAGAAGAAGAAGAAGAAGAAGAAGAAGAAGAAGAAGAGGAGGAGGAGGAGGAGGAGGAGGAGGAGGAGGAGGAGGAGGAGGAGGAGGGGAGGAGGAAGGGAGGGGGGAGGGGGAGGGGAGGAGAGGAGGACAGGAGAGGAGAAGAGAGGAGGAGAGAGGAGGAGAGGAGAGGAGAGGGGAGAGGAGAGGAGAGGAGAAGCCAAGAACATGTGGAAGGGGTAGAGGGAAGAGGGAGGGAGAAAGAGGGAGAAAGGGGTCAAGGATACAAGGGGCAGAAAGTAAGAGACTAAGAGCAAGAAAGCAAGAGGGGGCGGGGGCAAACAGCCTCTTTTATAGTAAACCAGGTGACTATGGGGCAGAGCCTAGAAGGTATGCTAACACAAGGCCCACCTGGACAACTTGTCCAGAATTTGTCTCAAAAAAATAAATAAATGAAAGAAAGGAAGGAAGGAAGGAAGGAAGGAAGGAAGGAAGGAAGGAAGGAAGAAAAGAGAGTGAACAAAAGAAAACAAAAGTATTAAAACTGGGGATATAGGTTAGTGCTAGGGCACATGCCTAACACTTTCAAGTCTTCAAGTTTAATACTCAGAACTAAAAAATGAACTATAATTTTAACACTCTTCTGACATTTCCCAATCTGCAGAAGGTAATCTGGAACTAATAATTGCAAGATTTTTCTAAAGACTTTAGACTACAGAAGCAGGATGTTAGCCGGAGACCTTAGCATTGCCTACTACTGCAGCTCCTCCCCCAGGGGACAGGCTCATCTAGGGAAGGTAACCTCAGTCAGCAGTGATTTGAAGATGCTGGAACTCAGAAACCAGGTGCAAGGATCTAGATTTAGTTCCCATGTTCTGATGTATTTCCTTCCATTGCAGAATGGGCATTTCCTTCTTGAATGTGATCAAGTGAGTTGATGGGGAAAAGCCTGGCTCAGAGGGAGAGAAGCGCTCAGCTGATCAGCAGTGGAAAGCCAAGGCCCACAAGCAGCCTGGGGTTCCGGGCATTCTACAATGCTGGCTGGGGATACTACAATGCTGGTTGGGGGATCGGGTCATGGGGTGGGAAATGGAAGAGGAATATGAAGGGGAAAGATGAAGAAAGAGAGTGTGGGGGAGAGGGGGAAAGGGAGGGAAAGAGAGGAAGGAGAAAGGGGGCGTTAGGATAAGGCTGTGGGATACCTTTGGCAGGTCCAGGGCCAAAGTGCGCCACTAAGAGATCACACTCTACAACAGATCTAGCAGAGGTTTACTGGGGCAGGGGGAGAGCAAAAGGCCATTTTACAGTGAGTACATGAGAAAGATATAAACAGACAGAGTGGGAGCCAGAGAATGAACAAGATATTGATCTTTTTAAAGGGGATGCCTGTCGCATAATATGAAATTCAAAGGACAGCCGAAAGGCTGAGGCAGGTAACGAAGGAAGATGACGTTGCTGAGTTACTGACAGGAAGGCTAGTGGAACACCAAATTTACAAAGAGGGGTGGGGAAGGGTTTAGAAGAAGATAGGGAAAAGGAGGAGGGAGGGAGGGGAGGGAGGGAGGAGGGAGGGAGGGAGGAGAGGAGGAGGAGGGAGGAGAAGGAAGTCAAGAGCCTAGGTATGGGGAAGAGGAAAAACCTGGAGGATGTGCTTGGAGAAAGTGCCAGACAAGGAGCACTGAGCAAGCCATTGATTTTCACAAGATAATTGATAAAGTCTTCCCTTTCTTTTCTTCCCTCTGGCTGGTTCTCAATGTTCACGAGGGCTAGGCTGTTTGCAAAGAAAATTTCTGCCCTTTGTGAGAAGAGAAGCTTGCTCCTAAAGCTATGTGGACGGAGGCACAGCCCAGGAAGTAGGAATTTATGAGCCAAACAGTACAATGCCCTGCCCCGCTAGCCCCGCCCCTCAGTGGCTCCTTATTTGTTTACCAGCTCTTGCGAGCTCATGGAAAGATCTGAAGTTGGAGGGATTTGAGGAGCTCTGCAAGCAAACCTCCCTGTTTACTCCCCACAGGCCTTGCTGGGAAGTATTTAGCAAGCATATTCCTGAAGGCCATTCTCCTAGTAAGAAACCCCATTGGTGATTTAATTAAGCCTACGTAAATGCTAAATGGGATTCAACCAGGATGGGATTTGCTGATTTGTATGTGCTGAAATAAATTTCTTGTTCCGTTCTAATTGAATAGATTGAACACAGACTGTATTTGTTCTTCTCCTGCAGCCACTTCCACGGGAGCGATAAATTGGAAATGTAATCTGGCTTGGTATACGAGGGTTTTTTTCCCTGAGAAAAATCACTCTGCCAGGAGTGAAAGAATGGAAGGACTGAAAACATCTTTTTGTTTTACAAAGTCAAATGTCACAACCCAAGACACTTCTAAAATTATATATATATATATATATATATATAAAATGCATGTATGTAAATATGTATATATGCATGTATGTATATACACATGTATGTATATGTGTAAATATACATATATGCACACACATATATACATATATAAAGTATATATTATGTATGCATGTATATTCACTGCTCAAAACATCATCACTGTAACACAAGTGTCCCTTGCATGGTCAGTAAAGTAGAAATGAATATAACCCAATTAGAGATTATTATCATTGGCTTTTTTTCATGTAAGTTTTGCATGTAGACTGAAGGAAGTAGAGAAGCTACATACATGAAGATGTGCCTTGCCAGGCCATAATGCTAAAACCAATGGAATAACAAAGAAATTTTGCAACAGCATCTGAGAAGGAAATCAGTAAGTTCATTCTGATACTTTTTCAGCAGAAAAACAGGCAACTTTACTATGGAGGTTATAAGGATTATGTGGGAAAATACTTGAGGTATAATGTGGGTCAAATTTACATACTGCCCTGGTTATTTTAATAGTCAGACACAGCCATGAGACACCTGAGAAGGAGGTCTCAACTTAAGAAGTGGCCTGATCAGTTTAAACTGTGGGCCTCTGTGTGTGTGTGTGTGTGTGTGTGTGTGTGTGTGTGTGTGTGTGTGTGTGTGTGGTGTCTTTCAGAGCTGTATAAGGAAGCAGTAACATGGATTTTGTTCCTCTTGTCCTGACCTTCCAGTGATGGACTGTCACCTGTGAGCTACAACAAACCCATTCTTCCTCCCAGTTGTTTTTGGTTCAAGCATTTTATCACAGCAACAGAAAAGGAAACCAGAGTACAAACTATGATTGTACTGTTTCTCGTATTTTATTTTCTTAAGATAACTGTTTGCATGAAATACCCAGAATAAGAAAAACCATAGGTGCAGAAAGATAGAATTAGAGGTATTAAGACTGGAAAAGGTAAGGAAGGGCTTGACTGAGAATGGATAATGGGATCTGATAAAGACACGTGCAGTTATTTCCCAACACCGTAGTGCAATGCTACTAAGACGCTGACTTTCAAACAGTTTAAATGATAGTTTTCTAAAGAAAACATTTCATTTTTTACCTGATACAAAAAAAATCCCACTAAAATCAGGTATAATGATGGAATGGGGTGTTTTAACACATGTGGTTATTCTGCGTAAGGTTAGTATATCTGCGTCCCAAACATCACTTTTTATAGGAAAAATATCCTTAAAACCTTTTTCTTCACACTGTGCAATACAGGATGAAGACCCTTAGCTGAAGTGTCCCTACTATGCCTCAGTGGCTCCAGGCTTCACATCCTCTACAGTCGCAACTCAGAGCCCTGTTCAGCCCTCCTAATCCTTTACTCTCTTTCCCAGTCTCTGTTAACCACTCCATTAACTATTAATATCCTGTGAGTCAGTGAGATCATGTGAAACTTGTCTTTCTCTATTTATTGAATTTAAAATACTGTTCTCTAGTCTCTTCCATATCGTATAAAAAGACAAAACATTGTTCTTTCTTGTAGCATTCCAGATTACCCCACTGTGTGCATGTATCACATACTCCTTATTCATTTGTCCTCTGGTGTGCGTGTACACTGATTTTGTATTATAGCTTTAGTGACAGTGCAGTGATGATGTTAGCCAGAGCCTGCCTTCAGCAACTCACTGCCATCTGCCACATCATCACCCGCCACCAAATGTGGCACACACAGCCTTGAAAATAAATGTTCCTGTCATCACAGCCAGATCTCTGTCTCCTAGTCTCTGTCTCTCTGTATCTCCTCCTCTTCTCCCTCTCTCTCTTTCTCTTCTTCTCCCCTTCCCTTCTTCCCTCTCTAACATTGGTGCCTGGGACTCAGGAGGACATCCTAGTCCCTGCATGCTCTCTATGGAACCCTATGTCTTATCTCCAGTCCACCTGCAACAGACTCAATTTCTGGCTCGCCATGTGCTAGGTAACCCATCCAACAGCAGCAATTGTACATTTTCCCTGTGTAAACACTTCCAGGAATCCGAGGGAATGACTGGTGGGCATCTGGTATCCCTCTGGTATTCTTGGAGGTGGAGAAATCCCGAGTCCTGGTCTCTAAAGCTATGGTTCAACGTTTTTGCTAACCCAATCCCTGACCATTTCCCTTGGGTGAGGCTTCGTTTTTGAGCTTGGGTTTCATTTGCAAGTCCTGGACCCTGGTGTTGAACAAGGTGATAACAGGTTGTGCCAACCTCCATTGATCTCCCTGAATCTTGACAACACCTTGAACTTTAGGCCTTGGACCTTCCCCTCTTCCTTACCCATGGAAATGAGGGTTCCAAATTTATCTTTGCAATCAAGTCTGGCCTCAATATCCCTTAGATAATCAACTCCACTGTAGCTAACCAAGAGATGTGGCGGGGAAAGGGAGGACATAGGACAAAAAGGAATTCTCCATTCCCTGTTTCTTTTTTCTCTGTTATAAGCCTTATTTGGCTTTGTTTGATCTCCCCCAGTACCCAGTGCCCCTACCCACACACTTATTGTATAAATGCCCTGCCTTTAGGCTAGAGGTGATAAATCTGTAAGTTTGTTGCAAAGTGGTAGTCTGGGCCTGGCCTAGTAGAAAAGGCAAAAAGCAAAGAAGGCCAGTCGCGAGCTCTAGTGTGCACATGCCCAGTACACACCTGTTTCCCCTGCAGCGTCCACCCCAAGCCAAGCTGCTGGTCAGACTCTCTTCAGGTAAGTCCGGATCATTTGTTTTCTGCTATCCTTTTACCACTCACAAAATTTAATTACAAATCCAATTCTTTGTGGCTGCTTCCCTTTGGCCTTCTGTGCCCTCCACATGAGCATAAACCTGTGGGCTTCTCTGGCTTCTGCAGCCCTCTGTGCCTCTGGCCTGCTGCACTCACGTGCACATCTCCCTTCTCTCCGGCTCTCTCTGGACTCTCTCTGGACTCTGTGGCTCAGCCTGCAGTGCCTCAGCTTCAGCTCTCAGCTCTCTCTTGGACCTTAAAGGAACACACCCACACCCTCCGGGGACTCAAATTTTATTACTACAGCTTGGCTCCAGTATAGTTCAATGGCCAAAAGAATTGATATATTTGATTTCCAAACTCTTGCAGATTGTAGCGACTTTTGTAGCCACACTAACAAATGGTCCTAAAGTCTCTTACCTCGATGGTTATTCAACTTTCTGTCCTTAAATCTTTTATCTCTATGATGTTTCTGTTCTCAAACAATCTCTTAAGACTATGCTGTAAACTCTTATATCAGGATTCATGTTTATAATTGGGTATGGTTTAAAATCTATAAAATCTGTAACAAAATCCAGTTTTAAATTTGTAGCAAAAGTCTTATAATTAAAAATCTTTACATGAGATGTGTATGTGTGTATGTGTGTATCTCACAGACTGAACTCTATAATATGTGTGTATATATAACTTGGATTCAACTTTCATTTAAATAGCAGATATTTTTGAATAGTGCCTTTCATCCATGGCCAATGACCTCATCAGAATATAAGCAGCCATGTGTCTGGTGACCATCTTAACTATAGTTAAAGAATACATGCCATGTGACTTTGCCATCTTAAGATGACCACATGATATAAAGCTACAATTGTCACGTTCCTGGTCCTAATGAGCACTGTGTTTAACACCGTATCCCCATTTTAGACTAAGGAAGCACCAATAAATCTCAAATAGTTTGGATCGGTATAGATTTTTGTATGATGATAAAAATTTAAGGTTATATTTGCTACAATACACTATATATGTGATTCAACTCTGGTTTACAATATACTCTAGCTGGTGATAAAATTAAAGTTTATAAAGGTCCACTCAGACTTTAAAAAAAAGCTGATTTAAGATATATGTCTAACTAATGATGTGTTTGCTAACTGGCTAACACCAAGATGCTAGAAAAGTTAGATAAGTAACAACATATGTTTGATAAATAAAATATATTTGATAATCAAGATTTATAAATTCCCAAGGTCTACTCAGAGTCACAGTAATATTTGTCTGGCTTCCTTGTCTTTGGTTACTTTAAGCTTCAGATATTTGGATAAACTAAAGGATACAGAAAACTGCAATACTCCTACCGGAGCGCTATAAAAGTTTCAGTAAAGTTGCAGGTTTCTCTGTGGACTGTATTTATGATTAAAAGTTTTATTTTACTACTAGAAGAGATTCAATTAAAACAATTGTCATTTTAAGGCCAAACCTAAGAAAGATAGAATGTAAATTCCTAGTCTTATGAAAACTACAAATTCATTGCAAACCATTGAAGTTAAGACATGCAGGTTAATAGTCATCTCATAAATGATCAAATTCTTTAATGCATTCAGAACTGTACTTGTAACCATGCAAAGCACTAATCCAATTAATTACAGGAATATGCTTTATCTAGCTTCCTGTATGTTTTCAAAGTTAAGCCAAAACCATGAAATGAGAAACATGTAAATTTTACCTGGTTTAGATATACTTAATAGATAATGGTCCTCAAACTATTCAGAGATTTGCTGAATAGAGGCATTTAAAATGTTTAATTAAAACAACAAACAAATAAACAAAACCAAAAAAAAAAAAAAAACATCCTTTCACCGTGGAGAGAAGTACTTATAGCAGCACAACTACGATTTCCTCCAAAGATGGTGGGACACAGAAGAACCCGGAGCTCACTTTAACTGTAACAAGTCTACTAGTGGGTGAAAAACTGCTCTTCACCTTGCCTGCTGCTGGGACCCTGTCCGCAGTTTGAGCAGGAAGGACACTGGAGAGTTGATTGTCCTGCTTTGCCTAGACAAAGTAGGTCAACCCCCCCAACCTCCCCCCAATACTTACTCCATGGGAACAACTGTTAGAACCTTCTGGGTCTGGTGGCCAAAGACTGCTTGCCATGGGATCTCTGTCCTCAGTGAAGATGGAGGAACCTAGGGTGACTGTCTAGGTAGCCAGTAAGTCTCTATCGTTTTTAATAGATTTGGAAGCTGCTTAGTCTGCAGTTCCTACTAATTCAGGTGAAATTTATCCTTCTCAGATCTCTGATGGCATTGACAACTAGGCCAGTAGTAGATTTGTGAGTTTGACAGCTTCAAGCAGGCTTCAGTTGCCTTCTCAGCTCTCTTCATGTGTAAAAATCAGGACCCAGGCCTCACTTTCTTAGAGCTACTAAGGTCTAGATACAGTTTACCCTGCTCTTGGGCTCTAAAAAGAGATAAAGTCACAAAACAGATTTCAGTGTAACTTTTTATTCTTTCTTTATTTAAAGGAGTTCCCTTTACAATGACTGCTCTCAGTAATCACCCACCTGTGTCTCCTGGTAAAAGACTGGATAGAAACAGAGTGTAAAGTTTATGTAACATATAGGAATATGAAAATTTAGTTGTGAGGAGCTAAGAAAATGTTTTAAGATGTGTAAATGCAAGTTGTAAAGGTCTGAGGGCTTGGAAGCTTAAGTTGTGAGGGTCTAAGAAAGTGTTTTAAGGTAAATGCAACTTGTAAAAGCAATAAGAAAATGACTTAAGGTAGATAAAAATAAAAATAAATGCTTCAGAGTTCTCTCTTTGTGTTATTGTTGTATTAGGACTTCAAAAGATTTTTTTTTAAACATTAATCAATGTGGTTCTGATAAGCTATTAATTTAGCTCTGGTAAATACCAACAACTGTTATCATAGTCCAACCTCAAGATTTTAAAGTTCCTTTGGTTGTCCTTAAGTATAGACTTAAATGTGCTCATTGTGCTAAAAACATCTGTCTAATCTGCACACACAGGGTCTTCTGGATAGAGGAAAGAGTGTTCATGCTTTTAACCCAAAATCACTTTGAGCTAACAAGCTTCTACTATGACTCAAAGTTGTGAGTCTACTGCATTTTCTACATTGAGGATTCACTAAAACTTACAAACAATAGTAAGTCATACCATTTTGTATCTCTTTGTGTAAACTTAAAAAAAATTCTCCAAAGCATCAGGAGTGGATTTGAATCCACCTCTCCTGGACTCCAGATAAGTACTGCAAATCAACAGTCTGCTTCTCCCACCTTCTCCACCTCCCTATTTCACTTAATTCTGATGGTGGGGTCTCCCTCCCTGCTTTCCCTGGACTTGGGACTCCCCTCTCCTAACCACCAGGACCATGGATGGGCCTAAAAGTATCAAATGTACACATAAGAAAAAAATTGCCCTAAAAATGCGGAACAGAGCTAAACAGAGAATTCCCAACTGAGGAAACATGAATGGCTGAGACACACCTAAAGAAATGTTCAAACAGATCTTTTACTTGCTTGGTTGGAGTCACACCAAAGTATTCTGTATTATTTGTAGCTATTGTGAAGGGTGTTATTTCCCTAATTTCTTTCTCAATCTGTTTATCCTTTGAGTAAAGGGAAGCTACTGATTTGAGTTAATTTTATATCCAACCACTTTGCTGAAGTTGTTTATCAGGTTTAGGAGTTCTCTGGTGGAATTTTTGGGGTCACCTAAGTATACTATCATATCATCTGCAAATAGTGATATTTTGACTTCTTCCTTTCCAATTTATATCACTTTGACCTCTTTTTGTTGTCTAATGGCTCTGGCTAGGACTTCAAGTACTATATTGAATAGGTAGGGAGAGAGTGGACAGCCATGTCTAGTCTCAGCTTTTAGTGGGATTGCTTCAAGTTTCTCTCCATTTAGTTTGATGTTGGCTACAGTTTGCTGTATGTTATTAGATATGGGCCTAAGTTCCTGATTTTTCCAAGACTTTTATCTTGAAGAGGTGTTGAATTTTGTCAAATGCTTTCTCAGCATCTAATGAGATGATCATGTGGTTTTTTCCTTGTTTGTTTAAATAGTGGATTACATTGATGGAGTTCCATATATTGAACTATCCTTGCATCCCTAGTATAAAGCATACTTGATTAGGATGAATGATAGTTTTGATGTGTTCTTGGATTCAGTTTGTGAGAATTTTATTGAGTATTTTGGCATGGATATTCATGAGGGAAATTGGTCTGAAGTTCTCTTCCTTTGTAGAATCTTTGTGTAGTTTAGGTATAAGTGTAATTGTGCCTTCAAAGAATGAATTGGGTAGTGGTCCTTCTGTTCTATTTTGTGGAATAGTTTGAAGAGCATTGGTATTAGGTCTTCAAGTCTCTGAAGAAAGAAATGGAAGAAGATCTCAGAAGATGGAAAGATCTCCCATGCTCACAGATTGGCAAGATTAATATAATATAATAAAAATGGCCATTTTGTCAAAGCAACTTACAGATTCAAAATTTCAACTCAATTCTTCATAGAGTTAGAAAGAGCAATTTGCAAATTCATTTGGAATAACAAAAAACCCAGGATAGTGAAAGCTGTTCTCAACAATAAAAGAACGTCAGGGAAATCACCATTCCTGACCTTTAAGCTGTATTACAAAACAATAGGATAAAAACTATATGGTATTGGTACAGAGACAGGCAGGTAAATCAGTGGAATAGAATTGAAGACCCAGAAATGATCCCACATATCTATGGTCACTTGATCTTTGACAAAGGAGCTAAAACCATCCAATGGAAAAGAAGACAGCATTTTCAACAAATGGTGCTGGTTCAACTGGAGGTCAGCATGTAAAAGAATGCAAATCGACCCATTCTTATTGTCCTGTACAAAGCTGAAATCCAAGTGAATCAAGGACCTCCACATAAAACCAGATACACTCAAACTGATAGAAGAGAAAGTGGGGAAGAACCTTGAAACATAGGCACAGGGGAAATTTTCCTGAAGAGAACACCAACATCTTGTACTCTAAGATCAAGAATCGACAAATGGAACCTCATAAAATTACAAAGCTTTGGTAAGGCAAAGAATACTGTCATTAGGACAAAATGGCAATCAATAGATTGCCATTTACCAATTCTATATCTCATAGAGGACTAATATCTAATATATATAAAGAAGTCAAGAAGTTAGACTCCAGAGAATCAAATAATCCTATCAAAAAATGGGGTACAGAACTAAACAAAGAATTTTCAACTGAGAAATATCAAATGGCTGAGAATCACCTAAAGAAATGTTCAATATCCTTAGTCATCAGGGAAATGCAAATCAAAATGACCCTGGGATTCCACCTCACATCAGTCAGAATGGCTACAATCAAAAACTCAGGTGACAGCGGATGCTGACTAGGATGTGGAGAAATACTCCTCCATGGCTAGTGGGATTGCAAGCTGGTACAACTGCTCTGGAAAATCAGTCTGGGGGTTCCTCAGAAATTTGGACATAGTGCTACCTGAGGACCCGCGCCTGGGCATATACTCAAACGATCCTCCAACATGTAATATGGACACATGCTCCACTATGTTCATAGCAGTCATATTTATAATAGCTAGAAACTGGAAATAACCCAGATGTCCCTCAACAGAGGAATGGATACAGAGAATGTGTACATTTACACAATGGCATACTACTCAGCTATTAAAAACAATGACTTCATGAAATTTGCAGGCAAATGGATAAATCTAAAATATCATCCTGAGTGAGATAACTAAGTCACAAAAGTACACACATTGTATGTACTCACTGATAAGTGGATCTTAGGCAAAGAGCTTGGAATACTCACAATACAACTCACGGACCACATGAAGCTCAAGAGGAAGGAAGACCAAAATGTGGATGCTTCAGTCCTACTTAGAAGGGGGAACAAAATAATCAAGGGAAGTAGAGCATGGGAGGGACTTGGGAGGAAGAGAAGAGAGGGAGGAGAAAATGAGGGGCATAATCAGGTATAGGAGGATAAGGAGGAGATGGTACAGAGGGTCAGGAAATTGAATAGAGATGTGTAGCAATGGAGGATGGGGAACTGGGGGTCACAACCAGAAAGTCCCAGATGCCAGAAAAGCAAGAGCCTTCCGGGACCCCATTGGGATGACATTAGCTGAAATACCCCACAAAGGGGAGGGAGAACCTGTAGAGACTATATCCAGAGGTTAGGCATGGACCCCAGGTTGAGGGATAGAGCCACCCACTCATCTCCAAAGTTTTAACCCAGAATTGCTCCTGTCTAAAGGAAATACAGGGATAAAGAATAGAGCAGAGGCTGAAGGAAAGGCCATCCAGAGACTGCTGTATCTGGGGGAATCATCCTACATGCAGACACCAAACCCAGACTTTATTGCTGATGCCAAGAAGTGCTTGCTGACAGGAGCCTGATACAGCTGTCTCCTGAGAGGCCCTTCCAGAGCCTGACCAATACAGATGTGGTTGCTTGAAGCCAACCATCAGACTGAACACAGATATCCCAATGAAGGAGTTAGGGGAAGGACTGAAGGAGCTGAAGGGGCCTTATCTGGCAGCAATGGGAGGGAAGGCCCTTGGTCCTGTGAAGACTTGATGCCCCAGTGTAGAGGAATGCTAGGGGGTGAGGCAGGAGTGGGTAGGGGAACACCCTCATAGAAGCAGAGTAAGGGTAGATGGGATAAGGGGGCTGGCAGAGGGGAAATCAGGAAAGGCAATAACATTTGATATATAAATAAATAAAATGTCCAATAAAAAAAGAAAAAATTTCCCTCTAAACTCCTTAATACCGTGTGTGTGTGTGTGTGTGTGTATGTGTGTGTGTGTGTGTGTGTGTGTGTGTATTGTGTGTGTGTGTGTGTGTGTTTGTTTGTAAGTGTGTGTGTACCATCGACCTGCCAGCTCTAGGTGTTTTCTCGAAATCTACATCCTAGACAGCTTCAAGGTGGCCCAACCTCACAAACTGCTCCAACTGTTGCCTTCATGTCCCTAGCCCCAGATGGTCCCACAGAGACTGGGTGTGAGTGGAACAGTCTGCTTTTCCAGGGCCTGGCCAACATTTAGGAGTCCCTAAAGATGTTGATGCCCTCAGGCAGCAGAAAGAAGTGTAAGAGCATGGTGCCCTCTTCCTTCCTTCCTAGCACCCCTTCCTATTTCCTCACTTTTGTTGTATTCAACAGAAGGAGGAATGCTAGCAACAGCCGTCCCTCAGTGATTCAGCACCAGCAGCCATTATTACCACCGGACTAAAGTGACAAGCACACCCTTTTGATATGTGGATACCATCTTTTTGGGTTGTATGTCTGGAAGTAGGGTAGCCGGACCTAATAGGAGGTCTACTTTTCATGTTTTTTTGGGGGAATTTCTGTGCTGTTCTCCGTTTTATCTGATCTAATTCACAGACAAAAATAATGATGAAGTTTTGGGCTGAAGGAAAGTCATATGCATTATTCTTTGTCTTTTTTAATGATAGCCTTTCTAATTAGGACCAGGTGATAACTCACTGGTTTTTATTTCCCTGGAACATTATATCACAATGGAGCTGCTATTGTTCATAATAGCCTATCAAATATATGGATGATTTGAATAGATTATCTTAGAGTAAAAGAGAATAGTTTGAAATAGCTAAATACCAAGTATCAATGAAGTAAAGTAGCTAAAGACTAAATATCAATAAAGAAATAACAAAGTTAATTACTGTGACTTTATCAGTACATATGATATACATGTATCAATTCCACAGAGTCACTGGACAGAAGATCGGATGGAGCTGTTTGGTGCACACTGAGCTAACTGGAGCTGATTAAAATTCATAGGCTTGTTCATCCAAAATATGAGAATCCACATTCTTCTTTAGACCACAGGAAGATTCACCAAATACATCACATTCTGAGAAAGAAAAAGAAAAAGACCCTCCATACTCATGAGCCTAGAGTAGAGATCAGGTAGGGTATTCTCCCAAGAATCAAAGGAATTTAACCAGAAATCCATAATAGAAAGCTGAGGAAAAAATTGAAAAAAACAAAAACAAAACAAAGCAAAACAAAAAATAGGGATCAAACATCAAGCTTCTCACCTGCACACGGACCGAAGAAAAAGTCTCTAGAAAAAAATTAATAATATTTTAAACTTAATGAACAGAAATAGAAAACTAACCTGGCAGAAACGTAAGGGAGGGGTTGGTGAGATGGATCAGAAAATGCAGGAAATTGCCACTCAAGGCTAATAATGGTTAGAGTTTGATCCCTGGAACCTACATGAAGGTTGAAGGAGAGAACCAGCTTCACAGAGTTGTCCTCTAACCTCCATGTGAGTTCATGATACACTCCAGCCATCACTTAATATCATGTATGTGCATGCAAGTGTGCAAGCACTCACACACACAGACACACACACACACGCTAATAATAACAATAAATTTAAAATTTTTTAATACTTTAAACATACACATTGGGATACAGTGAAAACAGGGTTCAGAAAAAACATACATTATCAAATATATATATATTTTAGGAAATAAAATGTTTTATTGTCATTTATTATGGTTTGCATGCATTATAAATTCCATATTACCTTGTTGTTTTGTTTAAATGATATTTTAAAGAGGCTTAAAATATCAGTTTCTTGAAAAATACTATCAAAGTTTATACAAAACACTGATCATTTAAATAGTTGTATATCTGTTAAAATATTATATTTATTGTCAATAACTCTACTTAAAATCAAAAAGTTGGGTAGAGATGGCTTTACTAGTGAATTCTACCAAACCACAATAGAGAAATAATGTAATGTCTTTGTAGTGACTTCTGGAGGGTATCAACAGAAAAACTGAACCCACTCTGTGAAGTACTTAATACCTCAACACCAAACACTTTGAAGGCATCATAAAAAAGAAAAACGGTACTAATATCTTCTTTAAGGATACGTATAAAAACAACTCATCAGAAACAGAATTCAACAAGATATAAAAACCATTCAGTGTGGCTGGGAGTCAGAGAGACTGAGTTCATTAACCAGTGGGTATGGTTGCTGTGCAAACCATGTGTTCTTGGGTTTCACATCATGAAGTCAGGCAAACTCCAAGGCCTTGGGATCTTGCTATTCTAAGTGACATAGCAAACTCCAGTTTCAGTGAGAGATCCTGCCTCGAAGAGTAAGCAACAGAGGAAAACATCCCTAGGTCAACCTCTGACCCCATATGTACTTGCATGGGTGAGCACACCCATATACACATGTGAACACATGTACACCCATGAACACATACAACAGAAAAGTAATTGTTTACAACCAAGCACAATTAACCGCAAGTTACATGAGTCGATCCAAACTAAACTGGGGCCTATGTGTCCCATCCCTTAGCCTTGGGAACGGATGTCACTATCTACAAGGCTCATGCTCCAGAGTGACACTGTGGAGTTTCCAAGAAATAATAATGCTCTCATAGTGTCTCATAATGTTCAGGTAAGCTCAGAATTTTGTGTTCGGCTATAGTCACAGATGTTCTTTGCAACGTGTTGGATATGTGACTGTGATCCATCACTCAATAGATTGAGGAGGAAAAGTCAGATGATCAGATCTACAGAGAAAAGCATTTAGCAAAATCCAACAATATCTATTCATAATGTTAAACTCTCAAAAAACAAGGATAAAGGAAAAACCTTCAAACTTATTCAACCAAAATTTTAAAAGCCTACAGAAATATAGGCATAACTGACATCATATTTGCTGATGAGGATCAAGAGGCTTCTTCCTAGAATCTGAAATAAAGTACTGATATCTCCACATCATTTCTACTCAGTATCATGCTAGAACATGTGGATAAAGCTATAACACAAGAAAATTAAACAAAATTAAACGTAATTAGAAAGAAGAGTAGACAGCCCTTGAAGATCACATGATTGTGTATAAAATGCTTACGCCCACCAAAAATATCCATAGCTAATAAATAATTATAGGAAAGTCACAGGATATAAGATTAATGTATAACATTAATTGCTGTTTTACATAGCAGCAAAGGAAGATTAGCAAGTGAAACTAAGAAAACAATTATGATTTGTATCAGTACCAAGAATCCCGTAGGCATCAGTGTAATAAAATATGCATTAAAGTCTATGTGAGGAAAACTACAAAATTAAGTAAATCAAAGAAGAACAAATGCAGGAAAGAGTAAACAGACAATATTCACAAATAAGAATAGTCAAGTCCATGAGTTGTTCTTTCCAACTTGCCCTACAGGGTCAACACAATCACAGTCAAAACCTTCTCAGTTTATTCTGTAAATGATGACACCACATCTACTGATGACATAGGAAGGCAATGTCACAGATTACACTTACAGGTGAAGCCCACTGGAGAAGAAAAGCAGAGACAGAAGTCTAGCTGCCCAACTTCAAGGCCTACGGAATCCCAATGGAATGGAGTTGGCATCAGAGTGGACAAGTTAAGTTTGTGGGAGATTGGACACTCTGTTCTCTTTTTAAATTAGTGAACCTTAATTTGTAGAAAATAATGGGCTTCACTTAGAGAGTTTTATATGTACATGCGATGTGCTTTATCCTTGTATGAGAAAGATGGAGGAAGAGGAGGAGGAGGAGGAGGAGGAGGAGGGGGAGGAAGACAAGAGGGGGGGGGGAAGAAGAGAGGAAGGAAGAAGGGGGAAAGGAGATGGGGGAGGGGAGGAGGAGATGAAAAGAAATGGAGTGGAGACAAATAGGAGGAAGAGGGGAAGGAAGAATAGATGGGGGAGGGGAGAGGGAGAAATAATTTTTCACAAAATTTGGTCCCAAATAGATCCTGCATGTAAAATGTGAACATATGAAAGACAGCGGGTGAATCCTGTTTTTGTAGTATGTTTTAGAATTAACACCAAAGCATGCTTTAGTTAAACATGATTAGTTTTCCCCCTGCCCCTCCCTGAGAGACCTTTGATAATTAATGATGACTGGGGAAAGGAGTGTCTTTTCCTTCAGTGGTGAAGCCCATGCTTCAGTACCCTGGCTCCAGTAAATAGCCTACCTCCCATGCTCCCGAAGCCACACTAATTAAACTCAATTAGTCCCTCACAGGAAAGGCATGAGAAGAGGTGCTGCAGAGAAAGGAGGGGTGACAGTAGGAGGGAATTGTGGGGGGGATGGTCCAAATATATATTTATCATGTGTGAGTTGATAAGGTGTTATTTTATTGAAAATACACATAGAACTTCTAAACCCAATAATCCAAATAAGAATTCAATAACAAGAGAATATAAAGTTTTGCTAATTAAAAATGAGCAAAAGAGAGCTGGGGGAATTCATCACAGTTGTCAGTTCTTGCTTGTCTAGCATGCATGAAGTACGGAGTGTATACACAAGGCAAGTGACACACACCCACAATCCCCACACCCAGAACATAGCGCCTAGGAGAACAGAAGTTCAAGCTTATCTCGGGACTTGTATGATTTTCCAGACAGGGTCTTCCCTATTTCAGGCTGTTAAGTTTGAGGTCAGCCTGGGATATGTGAGACCCTGGGTGGAAAATAATACAAGCAAATTTGACAGACACTTCTCCTAAAAAATAAACTGATGGAAAAATAAACACGAATAGCACGGAGTGTTGTATCATTAAGAAATTGAAAATTAAGACAGTAATATAAATAGATAAATAAATAAATAAGGACAAGATCAAATATATAAATACAGACAGGATCACGGTTGCACAGCAGGAAAAATGATTACTATTGGTTGATGGGAACAGAGGGTAGGGTAGCCACTTTAGAAGACAGCTTAGTGAATTAGATAAAATGCTAAACATAGCCTTGCTATGATATATCGGTTGTGCTTTTAGGTATTTACCAAAAATAGTTGAAAACTTATGCGTGACAATGTGCTGACACATTTATAGCAGCTTTGTTTATATGAGCTGAGGTTGAGAAGCAAGCAAGATTCTCTCCCATAGCTGGGTGAATAATCTGTAATGTAGCTAGGCAGTTGGCTATTATTCAAGGGTTTAAAAGAAACACACTCTTGAGCCACGATAAGACAGGGAGAAAACTTAATAGCATTTGCTCAGCCAAAGAAGTCGGTGTCGGAAGCCTGCATACTGTATTATTCCAATTGTATTACAGTCCACAAAAGACAGAGCTGCAGACACGGTGAAAGGCTGGCGGAGGGAAGGAGAGTGATAAAGAGTGGATCCCATGGTGTTTCTGAGTACTGGAACTATTCTACAGAATTGTACAGTGATGTTATGGATGCAGTTTAGCATTTGCAAAGAAAAATCTTAAAATTTGTACCATGCAAAGAAAGACCTTGCTACGATCTAAGACTTTTAACGATGTACAATGATTGGGCAACCATCACAAGACGTGCCCTTGTGCAAGATGGCAGTAAGAGAGAAATCAGTTAGTGGTAGCAATAGGGAATATGGGTGCCTGGAACTCTTTCTGCTTGACTTCCCCATAAATACAAAACTATACTAACGGCACGAATTGGGTTGATTTTTCTGCCAGTTTTCAGCCATTGTTCCAGTGAAATATCCATTCTTTCCCGTAGCTGATGCTACTGAGAGAGAAGCATGAAGCTGCCTGGGAATGTAACCTCCCTTCCCCCTTCATTAGCTTTTGTTCTCAGAAGGTACCTTTGTGTTGTAATCACTTTTTCAGGCCTTTCCAACCTAGTGAAAAAGAGCTGCAACCATCGTCCCTTCTGCTTGGTGCTCAGGGCCCAGCGTCTGATGGAGCCCCGGGCAGGTCTGCATTTCTGGGGTTTCCTGTTCTCCCTCTTAGTGAGCTTGTGAACCTACATTCGTACAACGAGAGAAGTGTTAGCATTTACCTCCAAGACCGTTGTGAGTTTTAAATAAGTCAATCCCCGGTCCCTAGTGTTCAATAAAATAAGCTGTTATGCTGTTATTGTTTATACGCCTTCACACGATAACGATACTCACATCAAGTGGAAGACAGACAAAAGGTGCCAGTTCAGAGCATTTCTGCACTGTCAAAATGCTTAAAAGAAACAGGAAGGTGGGATGCTTGGAAGCATCTGCCCAGAGGCCGATGGAGGGAGGGGAATACACGTCAAAATGGTTTGAAATCTCCTCTGCCCTTTATCTGGGTGCCCAATGCAGTGCACCTCAAATCCCTTTAATAATCCCCTTCCGTGAACTTCACCCTAACCTTGCGCCCGCCCTCTGGACAGGAAACTGTGCTGAAGCACGAACGCTGTCTCCGAGTGCTCCACACCCTCTGGCTGGAGCCTTCCCCATCTTGAACCCGAACCCAGAAGGGTCAGAGACCCCGACATGTTGCTTCTTCTTTTATTCCCTCTGCTATTTATTTATAGTTCACCCCACATGCCTGGAGCCCATCACAGGGAAAGGAACATGTTCACAAAATAAACAGCACCGCCGCCCGACGCCGCGCTTGCTAGAAGCTGTTAGTATAATCTTGTTTCTTCACTTTGGGGAGCTTAAAGCACAGAAATTGCTTTCCCTCAAGTCTTAATATCAAAGGACTCAAAGGGATTCAAAGGAAGTTTACAGCACCGCAATCCGCCGCACAGATGAGTTGCTACGCATTTTCTTGACACCCTCCACCCTCCTGTTTGAAACTTGCACTTCTTCGTCCTAAGAGCTTCTTCAGGCATCAAGGCGTACTGGCCTTGCTTAATTCTCTTCTCTCTCTAATCCCAAGAGGCTGTTTGCAGAAGCTCTGGTACTTTCATGGCGTCTTCTTGCTATTGTGACAAAACTCCTGGGTAAGCCTCATTTTCTTCTCCTCCCTGCTTCCCTTGTTGAATTTGAAACTCACACACTAGACACTATCACCTCCCTAGATTGTTGTTTTTTAAAAAGAAGAATTTTTTAAAAAAGAATTTGCTCAAAGTCGACATTTCCATCTTGCTCACTGATCTGAGGGCGGCAGGCTATAATTTGCCAACAGGTTCACATCCAAACACACGGGATAGTGCTGACATCATGTGGTTTTTCTACCTTTTCCAGTCCCAGCTTCCTCCTACCCTTCCCCCTTGACCCCCAGGTGAACTTGCTTAGGTCAGTAGATGTCGTGCAGAAAAAAGAGGAAATAGAACAATAGTTCTTCAATAGTTCTTCGCTCCCCTAAGATCCCTCATGAACCAGATGTGAAGGTGCTCCTAGGTCTATCAGGAGGATTGGATCAGACATTGGATACTACCTACACAGGGGAAGGGAATCCAGTTTTCTTTCTTGTTTTAACATCTATTCCAGTGCAGACATATGGCTCCCTTGATGCTGTAAATGAATGGACTTTGTAGAGGGAAGCCTGACTCAGCTACTGGCCCCATGGATTGGTAGCTATCCATCAGAATGAGCGAGCGAGCGAGCGAGGAAATCACTGGGAAAACAGTTCCCTCCTGCACCTTGCTGAGCTCCCCCTTGCTTTGGGTGGCACTCCTCCCTCTCCCAGGGGTGTGCACTCTCTCTGTTAGGAGCATCCTTGAGCTGCTCTTCACTTGCTGGCTTGTGTGCTGAAGGGCCATGCTTTCTGAGTCCTTTCCCCCATCGCTCCTGCTGCTTTGTCCCCTGTTGCTTCTTAAATATCAACTTCACCCCCCCCACACACACACACACTCGCCCGCCCCCGTGCACTAGCATTCAATTTCCTTCTTGCTGGGTTGTGGCCCTTGGAGGTTCTTTAATTTGCTGAGAGTAAATGTGGTAGTAAATTACTTCAGTTTTTGCATAATTTTAATATAACTTATAACTTAATAACATATTTTGTCAATTTGGCTGTGAGCTCACAGTCAGCAGGAATCTGTCCTCTTAGGAGTCTACCGCAGGCCCAGGTTTGAGAGGGATTCCTAACATCTGCTTTGGGGGTTGAAGTAGGAGAATTCTTCACTTTCCCAGCAGGTTTATGGCTTAGAGTCTCATTTCTGTGCGGGAAGTGAAAACTCAGATTAATCGGCTACAACTCATGTAGGTCCAAGGCATAGAAATTTTACTCAAGTATCTGTAACTGACTGCCTCCTGTCAACAAACACTCAGGGAAATGTGTTAAGAGTTAGGTCCCCAGCCTGCGGTACCATAGCACGGACTTGAGACTTTGGGGGGTAGGTCTACTGGGAAGAAATGAGGTCACTGGAGATAATACTGGAAACCTCCTCTTCCCCCTCTGTCCCTTTTGCTTCCCGACTTCCTTGAGTTGAACATCAATCCCTGCTGCCATGATGTTCTGTCTGGCCATAGGCCCAAAGCAATAGACCCACGTGACCACAGGTTGAAACTCATGGACCCATGGAGCACAGCAATCCTCCCCCCTCTATTATCCCTGATACTTTCCACCATCAATGGAAAGCAGACTGACCAAGTTATGAGGGAAGGAGGCTCAAATCTAGCATCTTTCTCCCAGCTCTATAATTTATTCAGGAACCCCTGTCATTGCTCCTCCTTTCTAGCCCTAGAGACCACATTCCTGATAGTACCTTTTCTCTGAGAGAATTAGAGTCCCAGACCCAGATGGTCTGATCTCTGCTCAGCTTGGGAGTCGCTATTGTCCCTAGATTTCCCAAGGCTCATCCTTTCTTGCTCAAGCCTCAGAATGACTTTTATTTAATTGAAATGATTTTATCTAGTCATCCTGTGCTTGAGAGCAAAGAGAGGATCTGGCATGAGGTTTTATTTCGGGCATCTGTTCCTAATTCCTGCAGCTTTCTATACGTTTCTGTGGTGTTTTGCTGTTCTGGGGCCCACGTCACATAAGCAACTACAGCTATCTATGGACGGATACCCTCAGCATCCAGGTGTCCAACCAGCTTTGGCATCAGACCTGAAGCACATGGATGTTACATAGTCAGAAGCCCAAGACATTCTCAGCCCATTACTCAGCTAGGGAATCAGAATCCACCGGCAGCTTCCCAAGGATATAGTTGAGCTCTGAACCTTCATGTGTCGTTCTGGAATTTAGGGAAGCTGCCTAGAAATGGAAGAAAGAACAAGACAAGGGGGCTACACACAAGGCAGATTAAATGGGTGTCCTATACCTGTGCTTCACCGTGGCTGTCACACACCACATGCCTGTGGGGGTGTGGTTTCTTTTGTAAAAAGTGAGTGTAAAAATGTGATCATTCTTCTACTTCTGGGTTAATTGGAGCTGGACTTGGCCATTCAGCTTTCTATGACTGTAAAAATTACCTGAGCTAATAACCATAGAGAGATGAAAGATTTATTTTGATTTACAAGTTGAGTTCAGTCTATGGCCAAGTGCTCTCGTCAATTACTGGCCCATAATGAGGCAGAAGAGCATGACAAGGGCAGCTGGCAAAGAGGGTGCTCAGTATATGGCTAGGAAGGGGGGGGGGGAGGGAGAGAGAGAGAGAGAGAGAGAGAGAGAGAGAGAGAGAGAGAAAGAGACAGAGAGACAGACAGACAGAGGCAGACAGAGACAGAGACACAGAAAGAGAGAGAGAGGAGAAGGAGAAGAGGTGGAAAATGAAGGAAGGAGGTGGGAGCAGGGGGAGGAAGGAAAGGAGGAAAGGAGGGGAAAGAGTCAGAGTCTGACCCCCTCTTAGCTATATCTATAAGAAACTGTAACCTCCTATAATGGGAAACATTAAAAAAAAGAACACCATCTTATGCTAGCGCTGGCACTGGTGGGCCACATGGCACCAACGAGGCGTTCTAATCTCAGCAGACTCTCTGGTCCAGAGCTCTTGAAACATCTCCACCCAGCTCGCTATGTTGCCTTGGCAGGTCGCTACCACACCAGCCCCATGCAGCCATCCCTTGTGGTTATAGTCACAATTCCCAGTAACCCGGCAAAATCAAAACTCTAGAGGCTTGTAATTTACCAATCAGATTTATATTGGTGAATTCTCACCCCACGAAACATTCACACAATAAACTCAGAGCCAATTGATATAAACTGCCTACCTAAATAAGACACATTGTCCTGTAATTATCTATCCCTTATAAGATATTCATAGCTACCCGTGGCTATTTAAAGCCATACAGATCTGGGTCATCCTTCTTTTCCTCTATCTTTCTTTCTTCTCCCTCTCTGGACTTTGTCCTGTTTCCAAAATTCTCTGTCCACCTTTCTCTTTTCCTGCCCGATCACAGGCTTGCCTTATCTTGTGCCTGCCCTCACCTGCATATAGACATCGACCCACAACCTCCCACTAAAGCCCACTTCTTAAAGGTTCTACACTCTGAGAAACTTAAGTTGCAAGCTATAGCAGGATACAGTGGGGGAACACTCGGGTTACAAACACTTGCTCCAGAAGGTCTTGCCAGCTGACTTGAAGCTTCTTGCTAGGATTTTGAGACTATTTCTATTAAGTAACTCCCACCACTCAAGTAACTGCCATTACATCAGTGATAGCTAGCTGCCTGAGAAAAGTCACAACTGCCAACAAACTGTTTTTTAAAACATCTTGGGCAAATTATCACACAAAACCTCCACCTTCTCTTTTGCACTTTGGGCACAGTGGAAGCCGTGTTTTTCCCCCTGAGGTCCTGGCTTGCAGTTTAAGTTGTGTCTACTCCTCAATTAAGCCTTTTGCTTACAAATTTAAGTCTATGTTTTAATTGGGGGGTTTCTGACACCTGCTCAGTGCAATCCCTCCAGATCTTTGTAGAAAGAAACTTTGTTTTTCATCGTTGTCAACCAAAAGGATGAATCAGTTTTCATAGCTAAAGGGGATAAAATCAAAGAACAGGTAAGAGGATTAGGAATTAGTACCTTGGCAGTGAATGAGCACGACTGGGCTGTGGCTGTAGATGACTTAATGGCCAGTGGATACAGCATTGCCAGATGATTTGGCCACTTGGAGGTTTTGTAAACATTGCCCTGGAAGGACATCCTGTCTCGGGTGACATTATAAGACTGGCACCAGAGTGGGCAGGGTGATGGGGCTGTAATCAAAGCTCAGAACCCACTCTGGGATGACTGTGGGACTCTGCGTCCTCTCTTTCTCTTCCTCCTTCCCTCCTTCCCTCCCTCCCTCCCTCCCTCCATCTGTGTGTGTGCATGCATGCGTGCATGCGTGCATGCGTGCACCTGTATATGTGAGTCAGGTCATGACACTTTAGCTGGAGTATTATAATCTCAAGCTCAACCTGGAATTCACAGTGAGAACTTTTCTCGAAAACCCAAACAACATTGTTAAGTTGAGCACTATGTAAAGTAGGGGTGCACTGGAAATAAGGCTGCTGAAATGAGGTAGAGCTTGGCAGATGGAACATGTCTTGATCTCTCTGAGGCATCCTGTCTGTGGGGAGAGTCACGTTAAATAGCCTCAAATTCTTGATTTATTTTCCCTATGGGAGAAAGGGGACTCTGGGTAGAATACTTCTCCCTGCATGTTCCACCCTGGCCTTCCTTTGGGGTGTCTCCCATTGTGGAGAGTGAATTCTTTTTTACTCCATGTTCAGTCACTGTGAGGTAGAAGTCTCAGCCCCGAAAACATTTACGCAAGTAACATTCTACAAATGGAGCAGGATATATCTAGTAATACATATGTATATTCATATACATATACACATGGAACAACAATTAATGAAAAAAAGAGGCTATGAATTTGAAAAGGAGCAGGTATATGGGAGATTTTGGAGTGATGTAATGGATGGAAGAGACATGTACATTATAATCTCTACAGTAAACAAAAAAGTACAATGAGATCACTCTATTCTCTGACCAACTGATTTTCTCTGCATTTCAAAAACCCCAATGTCTTGCCTTTATCGTTTACCTGAGCACTGTTCTCTCTGTCATAATGCAGAGATCATCATGGCTGCTTCTCTTCTTATTTATTGGCATTTTCGCATATATTTCTACCCCAGAACCTTGGTGTCTGCTGTACCCCTGGGGAAGTCTCTCTCCTGCGTTATCCTCTGGTTAGCCCTTCTGGTCATCTGAATTTCATCTCAATTCAAACTCTATTTATGTGAAAAAGCAGGTACTGAGGCCTTTATCAGAAGCATACCTACCTGCTACTAGCCATATGAGCTTAAATTTTCTCAAAGCTTTCAGCCATGTTTTGGTCAGGGTTCACTTATAGAATGAATCTATCTATCTATCTATCTATCTATCTATCTATCTATCTATCTATCTACCTACATATAGTTAAATACCCAAAACATATATTCATGCACACACACATATATATGTATAATACATATATGTATATGTATGTGCATATACATATGTATATGTGCATATATATACATACATACTGTTGGGGTCCACACAAACACCAATCTCAGTCAGACAGGGATACTTTATTAGGCATACACTCCAGGACTGGTCAACTGGGTCATCATCCAGATTTGAGAACTGAACAGTGACCCTGAGCTAAGATCCTACAAGGTTTTTAAGCACAAAAATCCACAAACATCTATGCCAAGTTATTCTACCAATCAGGATTTAGGGATAGAGGTTTTCCTTAGGAACGTGTCTTTGTTGTACACTTACCTTGCTCCCATTGGTTAAGGTATTCAACTGTGGCAGGGGACTGACTTGTCTAATATCCATGTCCTAACTTGTCTACCAGGATGGGACTTGTTGAACATTCATTGCCAACCAGGATGTCAGTTGCCCACATACATGTCTCTTTCTGCCAAGTAAGGTGACAATCCCAGGGAAGTCTTGGGAACTTAAACTTTACTGGACCACTACTCAAAAAATGGAAGTCTTATTGGAAATAGTTTCTTAAATGTGTGCATGTGTCTTTCCTCTCTTATGTTGGGGTCCATCCTAGGGACAATCTATAAAGGCAAATACCATAAAAGCTTATATGTAGGTGCAGGAAGTGTCATGTGGCTGACTCCCATCCAAGCTTACTGTGGGCAACTATACAAAACTGTTCTACTGACTTCTATTGTGATTGGTTTCCAAAGGCACAGAACATAACAGAATGTATAATCAATCTTGGCATAAGAAAGTTTCCTGGTAACAGCAGAAACATATGAGAAAGTTTCCTTATAGTGGTAGTCTATCCAGGTTAACAGTTACCTAGGACTTAACATTCTATTTAGCCTTAATATTTTATCTAGGCCCTAACACAAGCGCACGCGCGTGCGCGCGCACACACACACACACACACACACACACACACACAAGATTGGATTAGAAGTGGATCTACCCACTCCAAATTAAGAAAAATTCCTTCACAGGTGTGCCCTCCATTTTTGGATTTTAGTAAATTCCAGATGTAGTCAGGTTGACAACCAAGAATCGCCATCACAACCCACCATCAGCAAATATTTTCTTCCTTTGTTCTATCTCCCTATTATCATGTGAGTGTCACTGGAACAAAAGGTTTATTCACCATAGAATCTCTTGTGATTCAAACTCTTCAGTTCTTAGAGACAATAAACAAAGCAACTGAGGCCAGCTTTTCTGGGTTCAAACCCTAGTTCTGTGTGACCTTTATTCAATAGGAACCCTCCCATGTGTCACTCTTTAAATGGTGACAATAAGTGATTCTAACATGACAGGTTGGTCTAAGGACTGAAGCGCTATTGCCCACAACATGCTTTGAACAGCACCAAACACAAAGTAAGCACTCACCGTTATTTGTGGTTATTGATCATGGATAGGTTCAAAGAATGCATAAAGTGTCTATGTGTGTAGATGTCATTACCTTATTGTGGCACATTACACAAATGTGATTCTATGCATTTTGTGAAAGAAAATCACCTGTGTTTTCACAGTAATGACTTGAGTCTGTATCTGCTGCATTCTATATTACAGTAAGTCAGGGTCTTGGCCCAGTCCCTGTTACCACTAATCTCTGGGTGGAGTCCTCACCTTGTGCTCAGGTTGGTTTTCCTGAATCATCTCTACTCCATGCCTCTCTGGCTGGTGTTTTCCTGACAATGATGTTGATTCAGTCCCCTACCTGTTCCAGAGTGTGCTGTGTAGTATTTCTCTTTGGGGAGTCTGCCTGCCTGTCCTAGACTCTGCCCCAGGTTCCTGATGACACTCCGCAGGGAGCAGCAGGAGGAATGGGCAGTGAGAACAGCACCCAATTCTTGTAGCTGTTGCCTAAGTCAATCCAAAAAGTACCAGTGATCTGCCCCAAATGGCTTTCCCTTCATACACATAATTATTCTGCCCAGATGGTGGAAATAGCCCTGCTGTTTATTATAGGCCAGATTTCCAAGTTCCCTTGCTGTGACTTCCACACTCAGAGGGCAGTGGGTGAAAGCAAAAATAAACTTTTCTCCAAGAGAAGCTGAAACCATTAGACCAGATTAGATAAGAGCTGTGGATTGTGCTGCAAGCATTTTAATTTAACCAGAGGCCACAACTAGAACTCAGGCCTCCAGTGCTAATCAGCTCACACTTCCTGGCTAATCTGAACCTGAATGTGTGGCTGCTCCTTCTGTTCTTCTGTCTTCTACTCCCAACCATCTCCACAATTTTGGAATAACTGATAACCATTATACTAGTATTCCTGGATAATCCAAAAAAGTGTGTGTGTGTGTGTGTGTGTGTGTGTGTGTGTGTGTGTGTACACTCAAGACTCTCAGAGTGAGAAAGATTAAGTGTGTGTAAGAAAACAAGTATGAATATTTGTGTGTTCTTATAGGAGTTCCTTGTACATGTTCCCAGGTGGAGAGAAATAAGTGTGTGTCCGTGTGTCTGAATGTAAGAGTGTAGGCCTACTATGCAATTTTCTATAAGAGGCATGCCTATATGCCTCTGTATCTACATATGTCAAAGAATGTGTGTTCAAAAAGATTTCTCCCTCCTTCCATCCATCCAGGAGAAAACCCATGACAATTGGAAAGGTGTCTGAGCCAATCTCTGGACCCTCTGGACCCTTCAGGGGTAATTCGAACATTCCAGGATTTTCTATTCACTTTCTATAAATCCTGCAGATTCTTCCCATGCTGCTTCTCTGTCCTGCCTCACCTTTCTGTATGACTCTTTGGCTCTCAGGCTGCATATTTCTCATCGGTGATGGGGACATTTCTGTCAGTCAGTGCATTATGGCCAAGGATGCTGTCTGATCATGGGGAAGACTTGCTCACCTGGTACCTTCAGTCGGTACGTGGTAACTTAGAGCCTATGTCCTGCTGCTCACAGTCGCTGATGCACAATCATACAAGGAAATAAGGAAAGCTAGGGCTTCCCCTTTTCTGCACAGCAAGTCAAGCCCCTTTGAGCAATGCTTTGATGTTGTTGGAACCGGAAAGCAACAGTAAGCCATTGTTCATTCTGAAGTTTCTGGAGGATGCTTAGATGTGCTCTAGGAAGGAAAGTCAACAGAAACCTGAAAGTCGAAGAGGCAGAAGGTTCTAAAGCTTGGAGCCTCACAAACAGGAACCATCAGGATGCCAGGTGAAAGTTAATAAAAAGCCTCTGAGGGACTGGGGCGGGCTTGGAGCACCATGCTTAGGTATTGCTTAGGATACCAAAACACTGAGGTGGCAGACAGGCAGCTGGAGGCAATTCTGAGAATAGAAGTAACAGAAATTAAAAATAGCAATAAGCCATGCCCCCCAACGTGAGAAAAAGACTTTTATTCAGAGAGTGGGAGGCAACCACTGCAGGAAAGTGATTGGCACTCTTTGTTTTGTTTTGTTGCATTCCTTGTAGTGTTCATAGGCCATAAAAAGTAGCTGGAAATTAAGAATGTCTTTGTTCCTCACACTTGTATGGAGGCCTCAGGTCGGAGCTCCACTCTGCTCCTTGAAGCAGCTCACCAGCCCCAGGCATCTCTGCAGTGGGCCTGCTGTAGCATCTTCCGTATCCTTGATGTCCGCTACTTCCTGCTACTTTGTCTTCAAGGAGGACAATGGCTGTGTCTCTACAACCCAGTCCCTACAATGAAACCAATTCACTGTGGTGGTGTCATCCAATCTTTCCTACACTGCACAGGACACAGACCCAGCAGGCCAGGGAGACTTGGTTGTTCGAATGTGTGCGAGCCACGGAGACAGGTGCAGGATCTCCACCCATCCCTGAAGGAGAACCAGACATTACCGCAGCAGTGTCTGCTCCCTCTCAGTGATAGCGACATTGTAAACTGTCCTGACCTAATCCCATTAGCTTTGTTCTGGAGTAGTTGCTTATGGTTTTCCTGGCCATAACTTTTCAGGCCAAACCTGATCATCCATAAGGTATCTGTTTTCCAACTGGATGAGAGCTCCGAGTGGTCCTTTCCCTGGGTCTCTTCCCTCTGATCTACCTCTCTCTGTCCTCTCTCCATCTCCCTCTCATGCCCTTTCCTCCTCCTCTTCTCCCCATCTCTCCCCCACCTGCTCTCTTCTCACTTCTTTATCTTCTCTGCCTCCTCTTGCACTTCTTTCTGATCTTTTATTTCTTTTTATCTTTTCTTATTTTCAAGAGCAATCCCTTGGCCATCTTCCAACCCAGATTTTCCAGGGTGCTTGCCTGTCTTGTGGAACAAAAACTGAAATGGAAGAAACAGGATGGCTACCCCAACAAATCCACAAGACAAGGTCTCCTCTAGGCATCCAGGGCAGGCTAATCATTATTAGTTGACATGGTTTTGGTTACTTCTGTCTTCTGAGTCTTGATTAATGGTTCAAAATTTAGCTACCTGCTCCCAAACTTACCTATAATCACCCTCTCCTCAACTTTTCTCAAGACATTACTTTGTCTCTTTGCAAAACTCTCAGACATGAAGTAAAAACTTTCTGGACATCGTCTGGTCCTACTGACTGTGGGAGTGCAGAGATGAGCCAAGGAAAGAGTCCATCAGTGCCTCAGCCCAGCACCCAGGGGTATGCATGGCTGAATTGGACACTGGTTCTACCTGGTTCACTTGTCCAGGAAGGCTTTGTTCTTCCCATTTATCATAGTTGTCACTGTTAGTATAAGTAAGTAGCAACTTTATTAATCATGGAGTGATTTTATTAATGACTTTATTAATTAATGAAAGAAACATTTATTGAGAAACTACTATGAAGTATTCCTTCCAGTATGGACATTGTCATATGACTTTTGTAAAGCACAGGGGTGGCCTCGTGGAATACAAATCCACATACAGTAAGTGTTTGCAGAGTACAGCTCCACTATGCTCTAACCTGCTCACATGCACACAAGCACTGCACAGAGCCACTGCCCAGTGACCCCCGCAGTACAGATGTGCACACACACACACACACACACACACACACACACACACACACACACACACAACTATGGTTCACTTTTACTGTCCTAGAAATAACTCCTCCCCCGTGATGGTCGCTGCCCACAGAAGCTCCCAAAGAACTGTGTTTAACAGGACCATTAATTTATCAGGCACTCGCTTCAGACGGTTGCGCCACATTAGAGCAAATGTGTTCTGAAGGCTCCGTGAGGGCTTTGTTGATTTTCTAAGAGTTGCCATTCTGCCTAGGTGGTGGGAGGGGTGCCAGAGGCCACATTATGGGGGCTCTGGTCAGTCTCCTGTGCCATGTGGTTGTAGAATTAGTGTATTACTTATTGATGGGCAATCTATCCCTTAACAGGGTCCCAATTTGGCTCCTGGGATAATGAGATAAGCCTTTAGGGACCATCCATCTCTCTCTCACAGCCGAGGGCAGTTCTGAGGAACATGGTCCCTTAACTGGCTGATGATGGAGTGTAGCTGAGCTGAGGATAGTACAGCCCATTTATTTCTCAGGGACTGAAAGGAACTCGAAGTAGAAGTTCCTTCCTCCTCCCCTGAGACATTGCCTGGGCTGACATATTTGAAAGGCAAGCAGGGCATTAGGTAGTGAAGGGGTTGGTCCACAATTTCAGAGCTTCTGGACAACTCTAGACAGACAACTTATTCTTTCAAAGCCCTAATTTTCTGCCCAGTGAGACAGAGATACACATGAGAAAACAGTATTAATTAAGAACCACTCCAATCATTTTATAGGTGAGGAGATGAACAAAGTCGTGTGAAGTCTATTCTCAGGAACATTGGCCTACAAACACAAGTGATCGCTTTGAATGAAGGCACATTTAGGCTAATTTAGATGCTGGGAGGCACGAGACAGGGGCTGTGTGCCTTGTTGGGCATCTGGGAGAGTGACAGTTGAGTTGAGCTCTGACAGATGGCCAGGTGTTAGTCGGTTAAGTAGGGTGATGGTGGTGATGATGGCGGTGGTAGCAGTAGTGGTGGTAGCGGATGGGAAAGAGCTATGCCAGACGGAGAGAACAGCTTGTGCAAAGGCCTGGAGACTGGAGGGAACATGGTGTGTTTAGAAACCGAAATCGAGCCAGAAGGCCTGGCACACAGACAAGGAAGGGCTGTAAGGTGGGCGGGAAGAGGTTCCTTGGGGAATCTAACTAGGATGCCGAGGACACCTTGTTCAGAACTGGGGCTGCATCTTAAGGAAAACAGAAAGCTGTCAGAGGTTGTAAGCAGCCTCTGTGGTGTTTGCACGCAGCCATCACTCTGCCTGTGGAATGGGTGCAAAGTTGGAAGGAAACCAGAGCACTACATGTGGAGAGATTGGAGGGAATGTGATTTTACGTAAATAACAAAGACTTGTGCTGAATCAGGGGCAAAAGACTAGGGAAAGATATTCTACAGGATACACTGAGCAGAATTGTGTCAAACAGGAGAAAGGGCTCTAATCAGGCCCTGCACTCTCCCTGTTCATGCCTCCCAAGACTATACTCACTGCATGGTTAAGTGATCACTAGTGGCAAGCGATACCCCAGGCATTCAATAGATATTCATTGTGCCCATCTGTCCCCTTAAGATTTTTGCCAATTGAATTCCACCAACTCTGTCACAGCCTCAAGGAGCTGGACTCAAATCCCTTTCACCTTCTCCCAGAAGCTTCCAACCTTCCCACTTTTTAACTTGAGGCTCTAGTGCCAGCAGACAGCCCTGGGCTGGCAGAACTATGAGCAGAAGCCCACACAGCTTAAGGCTGGTAACGGTTGTGCCAAGATGTTTTTCAACTCTTCTTCCTGAAGTGTCTGACTCAGTGTGCCGCATTTTTAAAATTATTATTATTTTAATTTATTATTTGAGAGTTTTGTGTACGAATCTAATGTGTTTTTATCAAGTCCACCCTCTACAACATCTGTTCCAACTCCTCCCATGCTTCATCTCCTCAACTTCTCCCTCCAAACTTCACATATTCATCTGTTAAAGCCATCAAGTTCACTAATGCTGCCTTTATATGCACTCTGCCTGTGTAGAGCGCCCTCCGGAATGTGGGACATCTAAGGTCAAGCCGATACTGACTGATCTTCACAGAACCTGGCCAAATCCTGTTGCTCTTGCCCTAAAAGAAGATGCTCCGTGGAAATTCAGCATCTCCCTTTAGGGCAGGAGAAGGAAGGAAACAAGCCAATGGGAGGATAAGGAGCAGAAACTGACAAGCTACAGAAAATCTCCCATAGGCTGTGTGAGGGAATCACAGAATCTCCCCACACTTAGGACCCCAGTTTTCTGATCTGTTATACTAGAGCTAGTGGTAGGTCCCTCAGTGGAGTTCTGTTGAGAAAGTGAAGGCCCATGACACTTTAAAATGACAGTCAATAAAGCACATGGTGGCAAGAAAATAATGAATGCATAAGTAGCCCAGCAGGATGGCTGTGAATTCAATCCAACCTGGGCAAAAATCCAACTTCTCCTGACCTAAGTTGGAGATAGGGAGGGAAGGCACCCATCTTAGTGTGCCACCAGCACTAAAAGGGAAAACAGTTCAGGGCTCTAATCTCTATGCTTATATTTCCAGAGACAGAAGAAATTAAAAATTAAATAACCATGTACATCAAAAAACATCTCGCAGTGTCAACAGTACTGTGAAGAAACCAGAACAGTGTGAAATGAAGGAGAAGCTGCCCAGAAGAGTTGCACATAGGGCTGCTGCGTGCACATGACCTTCCAGACCAGAACTCACTCAGAGGAATCATAGGTGATTCACACACATAGGCAGGTGATTCTCAATCCTGGGTTTTCATTAGAACTGGCTAGAAATTGCATGTTGTCCATTAAATTGGTATCGTTTGGGGGTTATTCTTAAGCACACAAAGGGAAGCCAGCCCCAGCTTTGTAAGAATCGTGTACAAAATGGTCTAGCCTGGTATCCACATCATGAAATACTTGATCAGGGCTAATAGAGCAAGAATCACATCACAAGCAGGTCATTGAAATATGAGGTATATTTTCCCATAGTTCTAGATAGAAGCTGAAAGGTCAAAGTTAAGGTCTCTGGAGACAAAGGTGCCTTTATTTGCTGAGCCATCTTGCCTGTATCATGAAGTCATATTTTAACAGACTAGAATCAGAACTTTAGCCCTAATGTAGGAAGGAGAACACAATTTACTGGGATCATAACTAATCTCCACCAGTTTCCCCCTGGTTCAAACCTTCCTCTTGATTTTCTCATCTCCTCATTTGGCTTTCCATTCAAGTGTGAAAAACATTTCTTGTAATCATAATGTCATCCATTTCTGGAACTTTAAAGCAAAACTCTCCCAAATAAGTGCCTTGATTTATGATGAAAGAGGTATGTGTGTGTGTGTGTGTGTGAGAGAGAGAGAGAGAGAGAGAGAGAGAGAGAGAGAGACAGAGACAGAGACAGAGACAGAGACAGAGACAGAGACATGATGATGTCTTCCCAGTTCACAGATGGGGCATGCCTAGTGTTGTTTCTCTTGCCATTTTAACTCACAGATGTAAGGGAGAAAGAAGTCCCCCTATTCCGGAATTACCACTTCTTATGTGAATCTAGCAATGTGGAGTCATAGCACTGGCTATTATCTGTAAAAGGAAGTAATATGGGGTATAGAGATGACTTAGTAGTTAGTAATGGCTCTCCTGCCTGATGATCTTATTTAGTTTCCAGCACCTACGTGGTGGCTTCCAACATCCGTAACTCCAGTTCTATGGAATCTGACATGCTTTTCTGGCCTCCTTGAACAATGCATGTGCTCAGACACATGGCACGTGGCAACCAAATAAACTGAGCATTTGCCATAAGCATGATCACTGAGCTATGCCATGTGATGCTGACAGAGCTGGCTTCTGACTTCATAGAATTTTCAAGGCTGATGCCTTGGTGTTGGTATGTGAGCCACATTCTGAGTTGGAAAGACCTATGTTCAGAACAGGAAGCAGAGGGGAGACTTGCTAGCAGGTTTCACAAAGCCATCATCATCACAGGAACAATGGGCAACAACTCTTACCTAATTTCTCTTTTCTGGGCTTTTGTGAGAACCAGATTTCTGTGCCCACTGGGATTTATACGGGAACCTGTGGGTCTTCACCTGGCATTGAAGACAATGCATTCTCCCCAAGGAGGGAGACATCAAGCCTCTGCCATGTCTTCAGACAGCTGGAGGATGAGTGGGAAAAGGAACTCCTTTGGCTCAAAGGCCGAGTAGGTGAAGGTGACCTGCTTTGTACACCTTTGTGATAAAATAACAGGAAAGCTTCTACATGCAATAACATCATAAGGATGGGTTGGATTTTCTCAGGAACCTGGCCAAAGAAGAAAAGAGTCATGTGATTTTTCCCCCAATGGCAATCGTTCTTCCAAGTAGAGGAAAGGATGAAACTTAATGCCAAGGGGAGAAGCAGCCATGTGGGAGGTCTTGTCATCTTAAGTTGCTTCCAGCTTTAGTCACTGCCATTGAAAAATCTCCTAGTCACCATGGTCCTTTCCCCACTGATTATCTTATCTATTTCCTGAGTCAATTCTGACAAAAAGGGATTCAAGGGTTTTCCACCTCCAAAGGGAGCTTGGCCTGGAGTAAGGCTTGCTGCAATGTGACAGCATCAGTGCTGTCTCTATATCCCTTCTACTTCAACATCAAGTAGACATCAGTCTCAGATGGTCCCTCCTCTTTACAGAACACTATGCCATACATGTACCATGCTGAATCTCTGAGGCTGCTTCCTGCTGCCAGTAATAGGGAGCTTAACACTGGTCTCAAGAATCCAGATACTTGTTCTTTTCTTACTGCAAAGTTGAGAAGTAGACAGTGTCAAAGACATCCAACTTAGATGTGCCCTCGAGGGTAGAAATGACTACCATCTCGAGTCTGCTTCCAGCCTTGTAAGTGCTTCTTTATGGTTATAAAATAGTACTACTGCTTAGCCATTGACTCTTCACAAGACAGTACTAGAATAGGAAGCAAGGGAAGGGGTGTTGGCCATAGAATACTCTATCAGCAAACTCCTCCTAAACTTCAAATGTAAATTTTCAGTGATGTACATCACATATTCAAATAGTACATAAACTAAAAATGCAAGTTGACTGATTTTATAGAAAGTGAACCCAAGTGTGAAACAAATCTCATAAACCATGAGTCAGACTATCACACAGATGCATACTGGGCCACCTTCCAAGCCCAGTTGTCCCCAAGGAAATCACTGGTCTGACTTCAAACCACAGATGGAGTTTCCTTTTTCCTTAACTTTATATAAATGGAATTACATGGCATGCCCTTAGGCAATTGTCTTTGTCCATTTTGTGAGACTTAGTTACTTAGCTAAGAATAGATATAATCATTGATGTTTTATTGCTGTGTAGTGAGCCATTGCTCACACAGGCATCCCTCATTATCTATAGAAGACAGCTTCTAGGCTCTGCACCAAATACTAATGTTTGAGGAAATCCATGTGTATTATAAAAATGGTATAGTATTTGCCTATAACATCCATATACTCTCTCTTTCATGTATGTGCAGGTACATACAAACTGTGTGTTTGTCCATATAGTTGTGGAGAAAAGAGATGAATCAGTGTTGTTCCTTAAAAGCCAACCACTTTGTTTTTCTAAGAGAGGGTGTCTCACTAGAAGATGCCTGACAAAGAGGACAAGGCTCTCTGACTAGTGTCTGCCTTCCTATCACTAGAATACAATGGAAGGCACACATAAGCATGCCATCATGCCCAACCTTTTATGTGAGTGCTGGTAATTAAAATCAGGTCTGCATGTACATACAGCAAGGACTTTACCAACTGAACAGTCTCCTCAGGGTCACATTATCTGTTAGGTTTTCAAAAATAATCCCTAGGGTACTTATTATGCTTGATGCAATATGAAGGGTATATATTTGTTTTACTGTATGATTTAAGGACCAATGAGAAAGCAGAAATATATACGTGCTCGGTGTTGATAGCCACCACCTTAGAGTAATGGGCAGATAAAATTCCTCTATCAAGTGAAACCAGGAAACAAGCAGGTGTTACTATCCTAATATCTAGCAAAGTAGACTGCAAACAATATCCAATCAGAAGAGATAAAGAAGGTCACTTCACTCTAAGTGACATTATTATCCTAAAGATATATGTACCAAAGTCAGGGTGTCCGGTTTTATTTTTTTTAAAGTACTGTTGAATTTAGAGATGCAGATTAACATCAACCCAATAAAAGATTATTTCAAAACATCACTTTCTCCAATAAAGAAGTCATCTGGACAAAATAAACAGAGGAACATTAAAATTAATTGGCATCATATACCAAATGATCTTAAACAGATATTTATAGCATATTCTATCAAAACAATGAAGAATACACATGAGAGATTTTTCTAAACTAGACAACATTCTGGAACTCAAAACAACTCTTCTACAAAATCCAAAAAGGCTGAAATCCTGTCTGATTATATGCAGTAAAACTTTAAGTTGGCAGCAAATAAATCTCCAGTAAATAGACAAACTCATGGAGATTAAACAATTCATTACTTGAGTGATGAATGGGCCAAAGAAGAAATAAAGAATGAAATAAAAAAATTTCTATATCTAAATGAAACTAAGAAATACTTATTAAAAGTAGTCATTCCATCCTACAAGGGAAGTTCACAGCCCTAAGTGTCCACATTAAAAAATTGTAATGAGCAAAAATAAATACATTAATGATGCTACTTTAAAACATTAGAAAAACCAAAGCAAACAAAATATAAACCTAGTTATCTGTAAGAAAATAAAATAAAAGTCAGTGTACTATAAACAAAGAAAAGAACACCAATTTAATACATAAATAGACAAATAGACAGATAGAAAGATAAAATAATAAATAAATAAAATTAATGACTCTAAGAGCTGATAGACAAGTCATTGGTCCAATTAACAAAAAAGAAAGGGCCACGATTAACAGTATCAGAACAGAGTAACATTACAATTAACACCAAAGGAAATCAGAATAGTGTCATAGAACATTCTAATAACCAACCTCTACTCCATTAAGCTGGAAAATATAAAAGAACTGGACCAATTTCTATATTGAGCCAAACTATCAAAGTCAAACCAAGAAGTTCGCAACCTAAACAGACTCTTAACAAAATATTAGATTGAAATATGAATAAAAAGCCTTCAAGCAAATAAATAAATAAATAAATAAATAAATAAATAAATAAATAAAATCAACCCAGAACCAGATAGATTTACAGAAGAATTTTATACCAGACACTCAAAGAATAGCCACAGCCAATCTTTCTGAAGTTATTTAAAGATTAGGAGGATACCTGACTTCTATCTATGAAATCAGTATTATTTTGATAACAAACCAGGTAAAGGCACACATGCAAAAAATAATACTTTAGGTTTAGGCCAATATCTCTAATGAACATAGACTCAAAATACTCAACAAAATATTTACAAACAGAATACAGACATAAATAAGATTATAAAACATACCAAATTTGCTTTATTCCTGAAATGCAGGGGTGATTCAACATATGCAAGTCAATAAATGCAATAAACCACATAAATGGACTAAAAGGCAAAAATTGTGTGATCACCTCAATATTTACAAAAAAAGCCTTTGACAAAATCCAATGTGACTTCATAAGAGTCGTACAGAATGTAAGGCTAGAAGGGAACACACCTAACCACAAGAAACCCACAGCCAACATCTTCCTAAATGAAGAAAACCATGAAGCATCCCACTGACATCAAGAATGAGATGGAGATATTAGTATCCTTATTCCTTCTCAGTATTGTGCTCAAAATACTAGCTGGAGTATAAGGCAAGAGGACACTAAAGGGATATACATCCAAGCAACTATCTATCTGTAGATGACATGATAGTATACATTAGATAGTTTTATCTGAAAAGTTCAGAAAATGATAAATTAAGCAATAAATGAGGCAGAATACAAAATTAACTTGTAGCACAAATTAATAGCTTTTCTACACACCAACAATAAGTACACAGAGAAAGAGAGGATTAGAAAAAACCCATTCATATTAGCCTCAAAGAAAATAAAGTATCTAGGAATGACTCTAGAAAGTGAAAGATTTCTACAGTGAAAAATTTAAGCCTTTGGAAAAAAAAGCTAAAGATGCTAAGAAATGGAAAGACTCCCCTTGTTCATGGACTGGTACAATTAATATTCCAAAAGCTATTTACAGATTAAATGGAATCTCAACCAAAAATAATACACATTTTACTCTTTACAGAAATTTTAAAAAAATCCTAAAATTTATATGGAACTACTAAAGACACCAAACAGCCAGAACAATCCTGGACAAAAAGAGCAATGTTGGAAGGATTACTAAGGTCTATTATGGAACCATTGTAATAAAAAACATCATGGCACGTGTGCATGCATATACACACATGCACACACACAAACAAACAACAGATGGATGGAACAAAATTCAAAGACCCAAATGTGAGTGTTAACCATTTAATATTTAACAAAAATAGCAAAAACATATGCTGGAGGAAAGAAAGCATCGTCAACAAATGGTGCTGAGAAAACTCAGTGTCCACATACAGAGAGTGAATTAAAACCATATTTATCACTTTGTAGAAAAACTAACTCAAAATGGATCAGAGACTTAAACGTGAAAATTCAAACACTGAAACCACTAGACCAGCAGTACCTACATGGTGTAGGAAATAACTTCTGAATAGACTTGCCCAGGAATTAAGCCCAAAAAATTACAAGTGCTTCACAAAGGTGAAAAGCTTCTGTATGTCTAAAGAAACAACCAACAGCTGAAGAAGCCCACAGAACGGGTGAGAATACTTGCCAGCTATATACATGTGAAGGAGGATTAATATCCAGAATACACAAAGAACTAAAGCATAGTTAAAAGAATTACCCACTCATAAATGGACCTGAGACCTGAGAATTCTCAAATAAGAAGAAAATGACTAAGAAATATCTCAAAAATGTCATCATTCCTAGAAATTATGGAAATAAAAATCAAAACAATTTTGGTGTTTTATTTTACCCCACCACACTGGCAAAAATCAATGGAAGAACCAACAACTTCTAGAAGGGATGTGGAGAAAAGGGAACCTTTGTTCACTGTTGGTGGGATTGCAAACTGGGGACCCACTATGGAAACTGGAGAGAACACTCAAAAGCTAAAAAGTAAATCTATCATAAGACCAAGGAATACCATTCCTGGCATAGGCCCCATGGATCATTGCTAAGTCATGGTCACTGATGCTCTATTCACAATAATTAGGAAATGAAAACAACCTAAATGTCCTACAACTGATGAAGGGATAATGAAAATGTTGTGCACATATACTATGGAGAAGTATTCCACTATAAAGGAAAGTGAAACCATAAACTTTACAGGTAACTCAATGGAACTAGGAAAGATCATATTGTGTGAGGCCCAGAAAAGACAAATACCATATTTTTTCTCTCATCGGAGGTTCCTAGCCCCAAATCTTCAGATATTTTTACATATTCTAGAGTAGCTGTAAATTCTGGAAAATAAAAGAAAAGGGAGGTATTCACAGGATATTAGGTGTTGAAAAGTAACAGAAAAGTAACTAGAGGAGGATAAGTGGTCTGACCAGGGAAATGGGGAAGGGGACCTCCAATAATGGAGAGCAAGGGAGGTAAATACAAAGGGGAAGAGAGGAAAATAACAATAACAATGTCTGAAAAACTCATAAGGAATCATACTATTAACTGCGTATCTCAAAATAACATACACTACATCTAATTCTTGGTATAAATATACAGTTTAAATTACTTTTTTAAAAATCTAGTCTGGCAATGCTTCCTCCAAGATCCAACAATAATCAAGAAAATCTCCAATATAAGACAAGGGAGCCCCTCTTTTGAGTTGTTGGTCAAGGATGCTCAAAAGGCTCCAGAAACATAGCCTGTTACTTTTGATATTGCTAGCTCCCAGATGTGAAAACTTCTGAGGACACCATGCACTTCAGACACAGAATTCAGGGACTCTGGATCTAATATGAGTACTAGCTTGCATGGCCCCAGAAGACACCATGCACACTTTCCAATGAGAGAAGCAACCATAGTCCCACCCAGCTATTATGCCTATGAACCACAACAGTCACCACCATGACACAGTAATTCCAAGAGTCAGTGGTAGCACACATACCTTGGTGGTAACTAACAGATTTATAATCAGACTTAAGATTTCCTCAACAATAGGGAATGCATACCGGATACTGGAACTCTACCAACTACTTAATGCTTATGAAGTCATGGATTCGGGGGAGAGCCTACAGACACTTCTCTACTAAAACAACATAATCGCTATCAACAATCTAAGTATTTGCCCTTATACCCAGATAAGTGAAGCCTTCCTTCACCGTCTCATCAAGGGCATTCCTTTTTGCAAAAGACAGAGATAATTACAGAAAACCATAAGTAATAAAAATGCATAGTTACAGAGCCCAGTCCCAGTAGATACATCTATAAAACATTCCTGCCCCTAAGAGCCAGAGAACATTGCAGGGGCAGGTGTTACAAAACCTTTTAATCTCAATCCAGGGTTTCTACCTGCCCTTGATTATGTGGTTCTCAGATAAAAGACACATAACTTTTTTTTATTTACAATAAGCCTTAACCAGCACTAGAGCTGGGCAGATATCTACCCTCCATATCCTGTTGATAGGCCAGCATTATTACAATGTTTTATCTGGGCTTCTCTTAACTCCAATTTGCCAGCTCTCAGGGCCATGTTTTCTTGACTCCTAACTCGTGATGTCTTCCTCCTCCTCCTTCATCTTCTTCTCTGTCTCCTCATGGTCTCCTCTGCCCCCAGGCAAAGAATATCAAGCACTGCCTATCTCAATTTTTCCCAGCTATAGGATATAGGCATCTTTATTTACCAATCAGGGATAACTGGGGTGCAATGTCACACAGTGTCACTTGGGTCTAGGTGTGGACTCTGTGTCTCTGGGACAGCTAGGTCTTGGGAACCCCACACTTAGCATTATAATACATAGAAAGAGACTGAAACTCAACAGCAGGGTAGATTATAACAGCCAGAGGATCAGGAAATTTGCTCCTGAGACTGGATGTCCTAGTAATGTCAGAAGATACACCCATAAGTTCTCATCATCATGACCGCCTAAGCATGAGCTGAACAAGAAAGACACCAAAAGGCATTTCAAGTGGATGGAAGAAAACTCATATAAAGTCTTAACCCTACATTCAGATGTAGGTAATTACTGAATGCAGAGAATGGGAAAAATAGTTTTCTCTGGGGACGAGCACACCAAGTAATTATTCACCAAATGGTCAGCCATGAAAGCATACATACAAGTTACATTACACATTAAGAAAATTATATTCTTCTTTCTGCCATCTTCTCTCACTGTCACCATGGTGTGAATAAATGTTCTGGCAGATGCTCTCAAAAGCATCAACAATGTGGAGAAGAGGGGCAAATGCCAGGTCCTCATCAGGCTGTGTTCCAAAGTCATCGTTCGGTTCCTAACTGTGATGATGAAGCATGGCTACATTGGTGAATTCGAGATCATTGATGATCACAGAGCTGGAAAGATTGTTGTGAACCTCACAGGAAGGTTGAACAACTGTGGAGTTATAAGCCCTAGATTTGATGTTCAACTCAAAGACCTAGAGAAGTGGCAGAACAATCCTCTCCCATCACGGCAGTTTGGTTTCATTGTGCTGACAACCTTGGCTGGCATCATGGACCATGAAGAGGCAAGACAAAAACATACAGGAGGGAAAATCCTGGGATTCTTTTTTTAAAATGTAAAGCATAAATAAAAAGCCTCTGTGGACTGTGAAAAAAAAGAAAATTATATTCAGGAATATATGTATAAATATACATATATGAAACAGCAAATAATGAAAGAGTGACCATGAACTTGCGAAAGAGAACAGGGTGTATAAAAGGTTTTGGAGAGGAAAAAATAATGTAATTTTAGTTGAATCTCAAAGATAAAAGAAAAAATTAACAAAACTTTATGAAAATAAAGAAGCAAAACAAATTGCATTTATTCTGTTGTTGGTAACTATCTATGTCACCTCAAAGTTTTATAGATCATAGACAGATGCCCTACAGCCCAAGGGTATATATATTTGGTGAAATACTATGTGTCTATGGATTGAATCTACCAACAGATGGGATGCCAGGATCAATGTCTTTCCTAGAAGGCCCCAAGTAAATTCTTTCTGTCTCTCTCTAATTAGGTAGATACATTTAGTAAAATGGGGTGCCAACTGAAAATTGCCTCAGTCGGCTTGGGGAATGTGATTTACTTCCTGGGGTTTGAAACTTGGCTATTTTATTAAAATCAAATCTGGAAGTAGTGGAGAAACAGACATACTGACAAGTGGCTACTGCCATCACCCTTCCTTTGGTCATTAGCTCAGGACTGTATAGGGAAGGAAGGCTTGCATCAGACATACCAGTGCCTCCCAGCTAGATAAATCCTGCCCAAGAGAATGGCCTCTTTCCTATCTTCAGTCTATTTTCCTGCACCCAGGTTTGCATCTCTTAGGCTGGAGCCATATCTAGCTTGTCTTTAGCAGTTTATACTGAAGATTGTAAGTCAGGGGTGAATCATAAATACAGACCAACATCCTTCCATATGCACTACAGCCTGAACCTCTATCTATATTTCTGTCCCATCAGGCTCCCTTCCATTAGAGAATTTTCTATGAGTCTATATTTCAAGACCCTGATGGAAATGATGTTTTTAAGAGGCACAATCACCTTTTGATAGCATCTGACTGAAAAGTCCTGACAATATCAGGCTGATTCTAGGAGTGTGAGTAGGTTATCATGGGTTTTCCTCAGATCTTCAGTTCCATTTAGTATTTTGAAGAGAATCTTAATATTTCAATAAGGGTGACTGACAGAGTACTGATCCCTATTCTTACTACAATAAAAGAATCACCACGGCATTAGAATTTTACTGTACAGGATGTTTTGTGAATGAGAAGATCTACTATGATGCCCTATACTGTATTCTGTTTTGATTGGCAGATTTCTCTCTGTGTTTCTCAATAGACTGATAGAGCATTACGCAGAAGCTTGAAAGCTAAGTAAGTAGCTGATCAGGCTAGTTTATAGCTTGTGGCAATGGGTTCTAATAGAATGGCCCAGAGGGAGAAACACTTTCACAGTGTACAGGATGCCAAAGACTCAGGGTACAGATTATAGCCTACACATCTGCCCTGTGGAGCAGGTCTCCTGAGGATCCACAACCAGAACCCCCAGAACAGAGAGACTAATGGATGTCCTCCTGGGATGACATCATAGGGAGAAATAAATCCTGCCAATGTCTCTCAAAGGGATTCATATTTTCTTTACTGAATGTGGCTGCAGATTGGATTATACCAGCACATATTGGACAGCACCAGTTCTGCACTCTCCACATTCATTACTGCATTCCGTACCCCTGCTGGGTATTCCACCTCCATTACCCTCCCTATCGTCAGTATCGTTTTAAATAAGGTTTCCTAGAAACAGGCTCTGCAAGGGAAAATTGCATGCTTCAGGCTTCCCTGGAATTTCTCTCTGGAGACCTACCTGTCAGGAGTGAGGGAGACAGAACTGAGCAGACAGCAAAGCCAGCTTCCAATGCGACTGCCACTTGGAAGCTCCTTCAAGGGACTGTGGATTGGGGAAGTCTTTGGAGCTCTCCTAAGCTTTGATCTTTCTATTGGCACAGCATCTGCTCATTACTTAGCGTCACCCCAAAGAAGGGACATAGCTTTGAATGAATTAATATCTTACCTTAGAGAACAGCTCAGTAAAGAGCAGTGAACACCCAATCCCATATCCCACATAATTCTCGGCATCTGATACTTCTAGAGGTTGGACCCTGACAAAGAGATCTGGATAAGATTCCACCTTGTGCATTGAAATCATCACCATATCTTTTAGCCTGCGGCTCATGACAAATAGATGGGGCTGTGACTCGATAACAGAGCGTTTGCCTGTCATGCGAAAGTCCCTGAGTTCTAATCCTAGTGCTACAAAAGAATACAATAGAGTAGAAGGCTCCAAATCAAGAGAACAGCTGCCCTGCTAGGAGGATGGTAGGACCATTTTCTGTCCAATGAGCCAGAGCATCTACTGTGTGTTAGGCTCCAGATGGCGTCCATATGCCTCAGACACAATAGCAAGATAGGTAAAGACCCCGGTCTGTGGAGTGTTGATTATAGTTAGTTCATGTCAGCCATTTTATGTTACACTGGGTAACGACAAAGGTCACAACTAACAAGGTGAGTTTTTCTTCTGTTTGAGAATATTGAGGGCTTTTTAAATTTAAATTAAATTTAATTTTTTTATTCACCTTACATTTCACTCACTGCCCCCTCCAGGTCACCCTCCCCAGAGTTCTTCCCCCATCCCCTCCTCCCCTCCTCCTCTGAGCGAGGGGGACTCTCCTGGATATACCCTACACACACACACACACACACACACACACACACACACACACACTGGCACTTCAAGTCTCTGTGAGACTAGGTGCTTCTTCTCCAACTGAGACTAGACAAGGCAGCCCAGCTAGAAAAACATATCCCAAGTGGAGGCAATAGCTTGTGGGATATCCCCATTCCAGTTGTTGGGGACCCACATGAAGACCAAGCCGAACATCTGCTACTTATGTGCAGGGAGGCCTAGGTCCAGCCTGTCTACGTTTTTGGTTGGTGGTTTAGGCTCTGAGAGACCAAAGAGTTCAGATAAGATGACTCTGTTGGTCTTCCTGTGGAGTTCCTATCCCTCTATGGGCAGCAATCCTTCTTCCCATTCTTCCGTAAAAGTCCCACAACTCCTTCCACCGTTTGTCTGTGGGTATATGCCTGTCTGAGTCAGTTGATGGGTCCAGCCTCTCAGAGGGCTGCCATGCTAAACTCCTATCCACAAACATAACAGAGTATCATTGATAGTGTCAGGGATTGGTGCTTGCCCATGGGATGGGTTTCAAGTTGGGCTGGTTATTGGTTGGCCATTTCCTCCATCTCTGGTCCATCCCCAATCCCTGATTTCTTGTAGATAAAGAATAAGTTTCAGGTTGAAAGTTTCGTGGGTTGTTTTCCTTCTTGCTCCTCCAGGGTTCATGCCTGGCCATAGAAGGCAGTCTCCCTAGACCCCATATTCCCAATGGTATGAGTTACAGATAAGGCCACATCCATTGATTCTTGAGCACCTCCCCTATCTCAGGTCTCTGTGTCTTCCTGGAGATGCCTCCTACCTCCCCCGTTCCCACCAGTTGCAGATTTCCATTCATTCTCATGGCCATCTGGCCATCCCCCTTCCCCTCCCCACACCCGACTCTGGACCCCTCCATTCAATCTCCATCTCCCTTCTCCCACCTAGGTCCCTCCCTCCATCTGCATTCCACAGCCATTTCATTCCCCCTTCCAAGTGAGGCTCAAGCATCCTTGCTTGTGCCCTCCTTCCTGTCTACCCTTCTTGGGTCTATGGAATATAGCATAGGTATCCTGTATTTTGTATGGCTAATACCCACTTATAAGTTATACATACCAGACATGTCCTTTAGGGACTGGGTTACTTCACTTAGGATGATATTCTCAAGATCCATCCATTTGCCTGCAAAATTCATGACTTTTTTTTTATAGCTAAATAGCATGTCATTGTGTAGATGTATCACATTTTCTTTATTCATTCTTCAGTTGAAAGATATCTAGGTAGTTTCCAGTTTCTGACTATTATGAGTAAAGCCTCTATGAACATAGTATCATGAACAACTGTCTTTGTGGAGAAAAGTCAATGTGTTCAGTGTACTTCCCACCCTCTCTTCTATTAGATTCAGGGTATCTAGTTTTATGTTAAGGTCCCTGATCCACTTGGTCTTGAGTTTTGTGCAGGGTGATAAATATGGATCTATTTTCATTCTTCAATATGTAGACATCCAATTAGTCTAATACCATTTGTTGAAGATGCTTTCACTTTTCCATTGTATGGCTTTGGCTTCTTTATCAAAACTCAAGTGCCAATAGGTGTGCAAGTTTATTTCTGGGTCTTTGATTGTATTTCATTGGTCAGCATGTCTGCTTCTGTACCAATACCATGCAGTTTTTATCATTATTGCTCTATGGTATAGTTTTAGATCAGGGATGGTGATTCCTCCTGAAGTTCTTTTATTCTTTTGACTATCCTGGGTTTTACATTTTTCAATATGATGCTCCTTCAAGGTCTATAAATAATTTTGTTGGAATTTTAATGGGGATTGCATTGAATCTATAGATTGCTTTTCGTAAGATGGCCATTTTCACTATGTTAATCCTACCTATCCATGAGCATCGGAGATATTTCCATCTCCTGGTATCTTCTTCAATTTCTTTCTTCCTTGAATTCTTGTCATACAGATCTTTCACTTGCTTGGTTAGAGTTACACCAAGATATTTTATATAATTAGTGAGTATTGTATTGTATTAGATTGGATTGGATTGGATTGATGTTTCTCTAATTTCTTTCTTGGCCCATTTATCATTAGTATAAAGGAAGGCTACTGATTTATTTGAGTTAATTTCATAACCAACCACTTTGCTGAAATTTCACTTATAGAAATTTTCTGGTAGAATTTTTAGGATCACTTATGTACACTATCATATCATCCACAAATAGTGATACTTTGTCTTTTTCCTTTAAAATTTGTATCTGCTTGATCTCCTTTAGTTGCCTTATTGCTCTGGCTAGAACTTCAAGTACTACATTGATTAAATAGGGAGAGAGTAGGCAGCCTTGTCATGTCTGTTATTTTCATGGGAATGCTTTAATTTTCTCTCCATTTAATTTGATGTTGGTATTGGCTTGCTGTATATTGCTTTGATTATGTTTAGGTATGTACCCAGTATCATATTTCTCTAATACCTTTAGTATGAAGGGGTGTTGGATTTTATCAAAGGCTTTTTCAGCATCTAATAAGAGAATCATGGGATTTTTTTCTTTCATTTTGTTTATATGGTGATTACATTGATGGACTTTCATATATTGAACTATCCCTGAATCCCTGGGATGAAGTCTACTTGATCTTCATGGATGATGTCTTTGATGCATTTCTGGATTTCATTTGTGTGTATTTTATTATTTTTGCATCAATGTTTAGAAGAGAAGCCAATCTGAAGCTCTCTTTCTTTGTTGCGTCTTTGTGTGGTTTAGGTATCAGGGTGATAGTGACCTCTTAGAATGAACTTAGCAATGTTCCTTCTGTTTCTCTTTTGAGAAGCATTGGTATTACCTCTTATGTCTTCTCTGAAAATGTGGTCAGATTCTTCACTAAAACCATCTGGCCCTGTACTTTTTTTTTTAAGTTGGGAGACTTTTAATGACTGATTCTATTTCTTTAGGGGTTAAAGGGTTGTTTAAATCATTTACCTAATCTTGATTTAACTTCTGTAAGTGGTAATGGTATCTGTCCAGAAAATCATCTATTTTTTAAGATTTTTCAATTTTGTGGAGTACAGGCTTTTGAAGTAAAACCTAATGATCCTTTTAGTTTCTTAAGTCTCAGTTGTTATGCATCCCTTTTCATTACTGCTTTTCTTCGGATCCTGCCTCTCTGTCATTTGGTTAGTTTGGCTAAGCATTTGTCTATCTTGTTAATTTTCTCAAAAAACCAGCTCTTGGTTTTGTTGATTCCTTGTATTGTTTTCTTAGTTTCCAATTGATTGAAGTCATCCCTGATTTTGATAATTTCCTGACTCTTTTTCTTCTTTGGTGCCTTTCCTCCCTCCTCCTCCTCCTCCTCCTCCTCCTCCTCCTCCTCCTCCCTCCTCCTCCTCCTCCTTTTCTTTAGAGCTGGTGTAATAAATTACTGCTATAAAAACTTTCTAATTTCTTCATGGAGGCACTTAGTGCTATGAACTTTCTTCTGAGTACTGTTTTCATTGTGTCCCATAAATTTGGGTCTCATATGCCTTCTTCTTCATTAAGTTATAGAAAGTCTTTAGGTTCTTTATTTCTTTTCTGACCCAGAGATCATTGAGTAGAGAATTGTTCAGTTTCAACAATTGTGTAGACTTTCCAGTGTTTTTTGTTGTTGTTGTTGAAGTCTAACTTTAATCCATGGTGGCCTGATAAGATAGAAAGCATTATTTCAGTTTTCTTGTATGTGTTGAGGATTGCTTTGTGACTGACTATATGTTCAATTTTGGAGAAGGATCCATGAGGTGCTGAGAAGATGGTACACTCTTTTGTGTTTGGGTGAAATATTCTATAGATGTCTGTTAGGTCCATTTGATTCATAAAATCTCTTGATTTCATTATTTCTCTCTTTAGTTTGTGTCTGGATTTTGTCACCAATTTTGTCAATTGGTAAGAATAGGGTGTTGAGGTCTCTGACTATTCATGTATGTGGTTCAATATGTAATTTTTACAAATGGGGTGCCTTTGTATTTGGGGCATAGATATTCAGAATTGAGATGTCATCTTGGTAGATTTTTCCTTTGATGACTATGAAGTATCCTTCTCTGTCTCTTTTGATTAATTTTGTTTGAAAATCTATTTTATTAGAAATTAGAATGATTTCCCCAGCTTGCTTCTTGGGTCTGTTTGCTTGGAAAATCTTTTTCCCACCCTTTACTCTAAGGTAACATCTATCTTTATTGCTAAGGTGTGTTTCTTGTATGTAGTAGAATGTGAATCCTTTTTTTTTTTTTTTTTTTTTTTGCATCCATTCTGTTAACCTGGGGGTAGGGGAATTGAGTCCATTGATGTTGAGAGATATTAATGACCAGTGATTGTTATTTCCTGTTATTTCAATGTTGGCCATTTGTGTGTGGGGTTGTGAAGTGTGTGTGTGTGTGTGTGTGTGTGTGTGTGTGTGTGTGTGTGTGTGTGTGTGTGTATGTTTTTCCTTATTTTGCTGGTATGGAAATACATATTTCCTGTGTTATCTTGGATATAGTTATCTTTCTGGGGCTGGAGTTTTCCTTCTGGTAGTTTCTGTAGGGCTGAATTTGTGGATAGATATTGTTTGAATTTGGATTTCTCTTAAAATATCTGTCCTTTCCATCTATAGTGATTGAGCGTTTTTCTGGATATAGTAGTCTAGGTTGGCACCTGTGTATTTTTAGAGGTTTCAAGATATCTGTCTAGGTCCTTCTAGCCTTGAGAGTATCTGCTGAGAAATCCGGTGTAATTGTGATAGGTCTACTTTTGTATATTACCTGGCCTTTTTCCATTGATGCTTTTGATATTCTTTCTTTGTTCTGTAAATTTTGTGTTTTGATTATTATGTGATGGGAAGATTTTCTTTTCTGGTCCTGTCTAATTGGTGTTTTGTAAGCTTTTTGTATGTTTACAGGAATCTCTTTCTTTAGGTTGGGAAAGTTTTTTTCTATGATTTCTATGTTGAAACTATTTTCTGGGACTTGAGGCTGAGACTCTCCACCTTCTTCTATTCCTCTTTTTCTTAGGTTAGGTCCTTTCATGGTATTCCAGATATCCTGGTTGTTTTATGTCAGGAATTTTTTACATTTAACACTTTACTTGACTAATATATCAATTTCTTCTATTGTATCTTCTAGGCCTGAGATTTTCTCTTGCTTCTCCTATATTCTGTTGGTGATGCTTGTATCTGTTGTTCCTGTTCTCTTCCCTAGGTTTTGCATCGCCAAAATTTCTTCAGTTTGTGTTTTCTTTATTCTTCTATTTTCAGTTTCAGGTCTTGCATAGTTTTATCTATTTCCTTCATCTGTTTAATTGTATTTTCTTGTATATCTTTAAGGGATTTGTTTCCTCTTTAAAGACCTCTGATTGTATTTTCAAGTATTTCTATAAGAGATTTATTAATTTATTCATTAAAGGTCTCTATCATCTTTATAAGATTAGATTTAAGGTCATTTTCGTGTGTTTCAGTTGTGTTTATGGTTCAGGAGCCTCAGGTCCCATGAGTTCAGCAGAGAGGTGGCAGGGTAATGGAGGTCTCCGTGGGATGGCAGGCTGCTCAGGGCAGCTTGGCTTGGCCCAGAGGGCTCAGTTAATCTGTATGGTTCAGGAATCTCAGATCTGATGAAGGTGGGAGGAGTGGCAGTGGGAGAATGGAACCCCCCCCCCCGATAGCAGGCTGCTCAAGGCAGCTTGGCTTGGCCCAGAGAGCTCAGAGAGCAGTGAAGATGGGTGAAGGAAGGGAAACCCACTGTATGGTTCAGGAGTCTGATGGAGGCAGAGGAGAGGTAGCAAAAGAATGGGGGTCTCCCTGGGATAGCTGGGTGCTCCACAAATATTGAATTTTATTGACTACAAGAGAACAACAAAGTAAGTAAGCCTGTATTATGCACTGGCCTTATAGCTAGGTAGAAATTTCTATGCCACAAATTTACATGGCCTTATAATTAAGACTGGATTTGGTATCATTTGGTTTGGTCAATGTATGTTTTAAGATGATTGGCATATGATTTAAAATTCAGTAGATAGGTCTGCAGATGGAACCAAGCCAACTATCTAGCACACATGTCACATGTGTGACTGTGGAAGAAGGGGATGGTTACTGCCAGTGGAAAACCTAAGCTATCTGTTCTGGGAAGCAAGAACTGTATGCCCTTGAGATTGAGTTAGTCAGAGGTTTTGCTTTTACCTCCACTGTCTTCTTAGAGATGTTTTTTCAAAGATTTCTATCTGCAGTTGTAACACAGCTCTTCATTATCCACCCTCAATTCTATGCATATTTGTGCATAGGATTCTGTTAAATAAATGGTGAGTACATGTGCACCTGACCCTTAAAAAGAGACTCTCTTCTGTTGTCTTTGGCTTCATTCTGCATGGTGCAGGAAAGTGTGCCTTCCCTAGACTCTAGTGCACTTTTCCAGGATTAAGGAAACATCCACTTCCACATACATATAGGGGAAATTCTTAGCACCTTCAAGTGGAGGATATGAAGGTTTGGCTAACTCTGCTTTTAGTGGGTACAAGACAATATCAGAGATCTAGAGATCCATCCAGGTGAAGTTCTCAAGGGGAGAACCTTATTCATATAGAACATGAAAAGTACAGCTTCAGAAGGCAGCCCCTGTTAGAATGTGAACCCACAAGTTCATAACTATAAAGTCAGTCTATAACTTGTCTAGTTGTCCACTGGACAGTTGCCTTGACACAGACAGGGGCATATCCTTGCCTGAGTTGCCTCCTGGCCACTCCTTGGACAAGTTTGAGTACTGTCTTATACAGCTGTCTTAAATCAGGTTACAAGAGTGAACTTCCATAACCAGGGTGAAATAAATTAACTTCCTACCAGTGACAAATACTATCAGTTCCTAATCACTATGCTCCCTGATATGTGTGCTGGAGTGGAAATTTCACACATGGTGAGGAAGGGACAGGGTTTTCTTGAATTTCTTTTTAACTTCTTCTAAAGACACTAATCCTGTGGGACCAGAACTGTATGTCACTGCCTCATTTATCTTTAACTATCTCCAGATAGGCACTAATTCAAGTTACATTGGAGAATAAGTCTTCAACACGACCATTTGGGGGATACATAATTCAACCCATTTCAGTAGTACTAGATAATTACTTAAAGGGAAATATTCAAATGGGCTATTTGAATATTTGTGTGTGTGATTTTGTGTGTTTATATGTGTGTGTGTGTATGTGTGTGTGTATAAGTTAGAAGTCTCTCTCACTGGCTTTTCACCTTTGAGACAGGTTCTCCCACTTTACTTGGACTTGCTGGTTAGAGTAAAGACTAGAAAATCCTAGGATTTTTCTGACTCTCTTCACTGGAATTATAGGCACATGTTGCCATTCATGTACCTGGGTGCTGGAACTCTGACTTCATGCTTGCTCAGCAAGCACTCTACACACCAAACCGTCTCCTCAGGCCCATCAAAGGATATGCATAACAGGATGTCAGCCTAGCACCCAAGCTCCTTTACTCTCTAACTCAGCATCCTATCTGAATGTTCACATACTCCTCAATAACACGCATCACTGCTTGAGAGGTGCCCGTGAACTTGAAGTCAATCCAGATTTATAATAAAACCAGTTTTGCCATGAAGTATTGCTCTCTGTGGGTCAGAGGACAAGGAAATTCCCTCTTAAGCAGGGGTGGTCACAAACATAGGGCTCAAACCTGGTGCATGAATTCAACACCATCATTCATTACTGTCACATTACCAGTGGGATGGATGCCTTGTGTCCACTGTTGTCAGAGCTTTACCCAGCTTTAGAGGCCGGAAGAGTGGGGTAGATTCTTTGTGAAACAGAACTTGGTAGATTTCTATTATTGTGATAATGCATCAAGACATGTCAAAGAAATCACATATTAGGACATTGTTAAAGTACATATAGTGTCTTCTCACCAGCAGACCTTACACCATAGCAACAGGGCCTGAGTTCATCAGTTATGGCTCTCAGGGTGGAACTTTGATGCTCCAGGATATCTGAGCACCCGCCTCCTCCATTGACCCAGAAACTCCAAGCAAAATGGAAACCAAACTGAACAAAATATTCTAGAAGTGCTTCTATTGGATCACATTGGAATCTTGATATCCTTAGAGGCAGAGCCTTGACAGCACCCAACCCAGAATGTATGGAGGCCAGCCAGGGGCTGAACATTTGGGCCCTGTAGCCTTATTTTAAACACAGAAGCTCATTCTGTAGCCATTACACTCAACTGCTGCAAAACCCATTTCATTTCCCCTTCAGTAGACTACTATGGGGTGTTAGGAACCAGTTCATGGTCCGTTATCCCAGACTGCAGGCCTTTGCTTGATTTCACATGAGATTTGAATATGACCCAGGAAATATTATCACCACCCTGTAAAATGAAGTTTACACATAGGAGCTCTTGGGTTGCAGTAACTTCTCAAGTACATTATCACACATGGCCTTTCTGACTTCTGGTCTAGTATTATCAGAGCTAACTCCATCATGGATAGAAAATGACTGCATTCATTATCAGGGTAGTAAGCAACTAAAAAACCAAACCTTGAAATTTGAAGTGGTACAACAAAGCACAGTTCCAAAGAAAGATACTATTTTGTCATGTGTATCAAAAATCTAATGTGGATTGCTAGGAGGCGCCTGGGGAGGAAACTCTGTCACTCAGGTGCCCAGACTCCTGTAGCTTCTGGTTCCAGCCTCCTCTGAGTCCTCTGCCACTGGTAGAGGAATAGAGAGAGAGCAATAATGGGAAGAATAGAATACAATCAAGAAGAAGGTAAGAGCTGCCACAGAGTAAGTGTATTCCATGGGCAGAAGGAAACCCAGACACTAAGTGTCATCACTCTAGACCTATACCATTACTCAGTAGTATCCAAGGACCCAAGGCAGGGGTTCCAGGTTCTCCTTGTTTCTATTTCTTGTAGAGAAGCCTCACTGAACTGCTTGTCTACTTAGCACTGAACTACTGTTGATTGTCAAGACTTCAGGGAGAGAGAGAACCTGATATGTCATTTTCTAAGATGAGACATAGATTCTGCCAGCTGAAGGGGGTGAGGCAAAGAATGGGTCCACTGCATCAAGGCAAAAACTGTGGTTAGACTACAGTGCTCTATCTCAGGTAAAAAGGATTTGGGAAAAGATAGCACCCACTATGTATTAATGATTCACTCAAGGCCTGCACTGAGCCCAGCCCTCAAAGGGACTTCAGTAGAAACAGCCTGACCCCCTGCACAGAGATGCCCTGTGGTAAGGGTCAGAGCCCATCCAGTAGTGTGCAGGTATGTGTGGAGACCAGCAGTCAATGTTAGGTGTGTTCATCTATGGTTCTTCACCTTATGTTTTGAGACATGGTCTCTTACTAAACCCAAAGATCACTAAATGTCTAGACCTGGGCTGATAGTAACATGCAGTATCCACCTATTTTTGGCCCCTTGGCACTGAGCTCACAGTGTGAACCACCATGCTGGGCCTTTTACTTGGGAAATGGATGGTACTTCTTTAATGCCTCTTGATCTTCACCTCAACCTACTCAAGAGTGTCATCCATTTCTTCATTTGCATCTGAGTTCAGAGGTTACACAGCTAGCTATGAGTCCCACCCACAGCCCTGCTGGCTTTCTCACCTGTTTTGCCTGCCTGCTGGGACCAGACTCTCACCACTTCCCTAGGAGAAGGCAGCATCTCCAGAAAGCAGGCTGTTATGCTTGACAGCTGGGATGAGTTTGCAGTAGGCTTTGCCTGGCAACACCCAAGATTGCTCCCAATCGGTGTTCTCCTGGCTTTGTCTGGGGAAACCTAATTGTTGCAATTGTGTTATAAAATTATCACTTTACCCATGCAAATGGGCCAGAGCGGACTGGTTGTCTATTCCTGTGGTTGTCCCAGATTATTAAATGAGCAGCTGGTTCCAAACACGTTTGCAGCAGGCTAATTCAATGGCTGCGTGCGCTCGCATATTCATGGCTCTGAGTTCCCAGCCCAGGCTTGCACGACCACTCCAGTGGGGCTCTAAAAGTTAATTTATCTTGGCAATTTAAACAAATATACTTCCCCGGCTTTAGTGACTCCACCAGATTTCAGTGAGTATCTTGGCAGGAAGAGGAAGCCAGGGATGGGTGGGTGGGTGGGGGTGATGTTTACTCTGGGACTCAGGTTCATGTTCAGCATGAGGAAGATACCACCGGAAATTGTGGCAGACAGGAGAGCTCCTCATGGGTTAGGCTGCTCCCAGTTGCTGATTTCAAATTTTGTGATCTTGGGCAAACTACTTTTAAAATTTATTTTATTAACATAGGGGCACTCAACATAAGATCAATTCTCTTCATGAATAAATGTGCAAAGTATTATTGTTGATTGTCAAAAACGTCCCACAGTAGCTCTCCAGCATTTAGTCTTACTAATTTGAAACACTGCTGCTTGATTGGCGATTCCCCCCTGACCTCCCAGTCTTTGGCCCCACAGCTTCAATTCTATGGATCTGACCCTTTGAGGATCTTAGAAATCATGTGGTTTCCATCCCTGTGATGGGCTTGTTTCATTTATCCTAAGGTGTTCAAGGTTAATATGCATTATCTCCTATTGCGGAATTTCGTTCCTCTTGAAGGCTGGCTAGTATTCCACTGCAGGGGTCTATCTATCACAATTCCTTAGCCGAGCCATATAATGATGTGAGCGGGTTATGTCTATGTTTGGTTATTATGCGTGTTGCTGCACTGAGCACAGGATCACAGACTGCTCCCTGAAGCCTGCTTGCTTCTCTTCATGGTTCACAGAAGTAGAATTGCTGGGCCATACAGTAGTTCCATTTTTAACTCTTTGGGGCATGTCTAGGCTGCTTTCTGTAGACAACTTATTTGAGTTCTTGAGCAAGCACTACGGTGGGTGATGGGTCTCCTTTGGTGTTTCTTATCTAAAGGGCAAGAAGTTTCACTGCGTAGGTTTGCATGAAACAATGCTGTATCTCAGATGCTTTCATTCTGGCTGTGCTGACATGCATGTGACCCTCAAAGGTGCCTAGCTGCCTAATGTGTTACCTTGACTCTCCTCTGTTTTTAACCTGAACAGTGACCATATTAGTAGCATTTACCAATTCACAAGAGCATCATTCTTTTCTGACACACATTAAATTGCTTTAAAAACAGAACTGAATCCTCTGTAGGCGACCTTGCTGGTAAACAGACTTGGGAAAAGGCCATAGGTAAACCAGAAGACACAAGGTGAAGGGATTGGCATTGGCTCAGGACCTGGAAGAACAAGTCCCTGTCTTTGTCCTCTTTTCAATGCCAGCCTCATATGTAACCAAATCTTAATTTGATTAAATCAGTGGTATGTGGATTCCAAGAACCTAGTCTAGTGTACCCTGTTCAGCTTAGCCGGTATGATGGGGGAGAAGCAGCATGCATTGGGAAACCTCATGTGGCTGCAATGTGCTCCTGTGCAGACCACCAGTTGTTAACATACAGATCCTGGAGCCTACCAGTGCCAAATACTAACAAAGAAAACCTCAGCAGCTGCCTGTTCCTGGCTGCGCCTCAGTTTCCTTATCTGCAGGATAGAGACTATGCTAACTATGTCCTAGAGTCATTGTGAAAACTAAAGGCTAGGCCCATGTTTCACTTTAAACAGAGTTTTCTCTAGTACAGAGAAAGGGGCCTTTCTAAATGCTCAGGTAGACTGACAACCTGGGTTTATTTCTCTTCTATCTCCCTCCGTCTCTCACCTTTCCTCCCTTCTGTGGTTTCTTTCTCTTCCTCTTCCTCTTCCTCTCTTCACTTTCTCACATGTCTTTTCCTCTCCCTGAGAGGCCAAAGCTACTCCATCTTGGGACTGGCCTCCATTTAAAAACAAACAAACAAACAAACACAAACAACAACAACAACAAGGAGCCTGAGAACTTGACCTGCAGCTGAACCCAAGCCGTACCCAAGTTCCAGGAAGAACCACATAGCTTGTCTCTGGCCCGTACCCCAGAGTTACTCCCTAGCTACTCCCTCACAACAGCCAATCAAGATTAGGCTGATAGTTCCAGATGTACTTTCGGAATGTTTGTGTTTGTGATGGTTCATGGTTTTGCATCAGAGCACACCTACCTGTCAGCTTACAATAGTCATTCAGTTAAATTCTTTCCAGGCTAGAAACCCCCTCTATTGCTCATCATTTCCTATAAAACCTTGTCCTGTTAAGGTCTCAGGGTTTTACCCTCCCATCCTGCTGCATCGGGGCCTGCAGTAGACTTGAGCTCGAACTTAAGTAAAAAGACCCTAGTGTGATTACATCAGCATCAGCTCCTTGGTGGTCTTTGGGAGTTCATGAATGTTTTTTGAATGGATGCACCTTCTTTTCTTTGTCTTTCATTCCTTCCCTATCTCCTCTTTCCTCACCCATTCTCTTCCTTTCTCTTCCTCTCTCATGTCTCCCTATCAGTTTCTGTCTTCCTCTGGTATTCCTAGGGGACTTCTCTGCCTCTGCCACTTGTAAAGTCAAGGACACTCTGACATAGGTGGTGGGTTTGTTTTCCCACTTCTTAGCTGAAAATGAAGTAGCAGAGGGAAGCCCCCCGTTTTTCTTAGTTTGCACAGTCTGGTGCATGAACAAGTTGAAATCTTTTCCCTACAAAAGATGATCAGAAGCAACATATGTGTGAACATTAAGACGACTCTCTCACACAGCACACATATATGTCCCAGAACACGCTGTACTCTTTGAGAAGCTGTGGAATGCTGCTTGTAAAGAACCACGTTCTGCTGGTGTCACAGTGTCAGCCTCTGCTTGAAGTCCATTTGAGGAACAACTGTAAAGGTTGGCATTGTGACCACTAGAACCAGATGACTGGGACACATCTCTGTGTTCTTCATGCTCAGTTTTTGTATCTGCAATGTGCAGATTAAGGACATGTCTTACATCCTAAGGTGGCTAAGTGAAATGAGCTCACACAGAGAAAGGGCTCAATACAACAGCCAGTTATCCAGCAAAGTGAGCCCATTCCACCATCATGCAAGGCATCACAGAAAGCAGTAAAGTAGCGGTTCAAACATAAGAAGTGTCCAGCACCTACAAGATCCAGCCACTGTACTCTAACACTGACTTGCCTATAGTTAAATGCTTCTGCCACCAACAGACTGTGTGATCTCCTTGTGCAAAATCTTCAATCTTTGAGCCTGTCTCAGTTTCTTGTCTACAGCAGGAAATTCGTAGTATGAGTTACTTGGGGGAGGGTGCTATAAAGAGTGAGGGAAATAATATGGACTCATGTGGGCGAAGGCTGACATGAGAGCCAACCATAAAGGCGAGCTTCTATCATTTCTATCCTATATCTACACACGTCTGCGGCATGCACATCACATAGGGGACTGACATCACCTATATTCCAGTTTTTCTTTAAGAAGACCCCTACTACCTTACTTATTTCAGGATGCTCCTCTTCTTTTTAAATCAACACACCTGGGAATGTTCCAGATGTCTGTTCAAAGCAGAGCCCATGCTTGCTGGGCTTCCCCAGCTCCAGCACCAGCTGGGCTCTGCACAGACTCAGGGAAGTGCTTGCCCCAAGGATACAACAGACAGAGTCCAGGGAGGCTTAATAAGAGTGGGGCAGGGAGTGCAGGGAAGTATCGCCCCTCAGTGTCTGGCTTGCTTTCTGCCTTCCCTCAGGAGAATCATAAATCACCTCCTGTTACTCCGGGACCAAGGCTGCAATACAAATTAAATTCACAGCCTGTATTTTAGATCCTATATTGTTTGGCTTAAGCTGGGATTTTTTTTTCACCCTGATAAATAGGCCATTTTAATAACGTTCCCAGCACGACAAAGAGTTGGGAGAAAATACACATGGCTCTGCAGGTGCAGGAGTCCCCAGGCACTGGTGAAGAGCCAGCTTGGCACAGCTTTCTCCCTCCCAAGAGTGACTCACACTTACGTAGGAAGGAGTGTAGGAAAGAGTGTGCGAAACTCAGAGCCTTGGGGATCCAGATATCTGAGGGTGGGGAGCTTCTGGATTTATATTCACAAGGAAGGGAGGTCAGGGGAGGCAGAAGGAGTGCAACCCTAACAATACTTTTGCTGGCAGGTGCAACCCCTGGGGAGGGGAGCATTCAGGCCTAAGCTCTACTCTCTCCATTCTCTCAGGGGTTTCACACAGGCACTGTCACAGTAAGCAGAGAGGTGGAACATCCTCTGATTGTGCGTCAAGCCTGACACAATCATGCAAGGAGCCACTCCCCTCATTCATTTTTATTTTCTTCATTTTTCTTCTCTAATAACTGTGCATGTCTTTGACATTAACACATACAGGTTGGCTACTGCTCACGCTGGGCTCTAGAGGGGATACAGAGATGTGTAAGGCTAAATCCACTGCACTTAAACAGCTCACAAGCCAGCAGGGAAGACCCAGGTGAGACCTAGAGAGGAGAGTTCAAAACTCAAACTAAGGACAGCGCGTGCACCACTCACCTGGAACTTGGATTCAGGCGCTGTGCGGAGTCTCAATCGACTGCATAATAATTATTAGTCAAGTGCCCAGGGTGTGCCAAGAACTTTTGTTTCTGGTGTCTGGGATAAAAATAATGAGCAGTGTGAGTGCCCTCTACATCTGTGAAATTTATTCTGTAGGAGAGTAGCTGTGAGCAGGGAACCAGACAATAAATAAATAAACAAAGAAGCCTAACATCTCTGCAGGTGAGGACTAACAATGCAAAGAAAGCCAGGAGGACAGGAGTGGCTTATTTTGGCAGGTAGATCTATCTGGGAAAGAGTCTGCCATGAATGAGTAAGAGGATGTCTGGGGAAGAGACTTCCAAGTTCAACTCACACTGCCAGCCAGAGCACTGAGCGTATGGAGGCCATTCAGGAAGCTAATCCAAAGGTGGGAGGAACCAGATGATGGAGAGGAGATGACGATAATGAAATCATGCCTTTTGTAGACCAGTGGAAGAATTAGGGTGTCGGTATTCCAATATACTAGAGGATCACAAAGCTGGGGGCTAGTGTCTGATTTAAGTTTGCAAAGAAGTGCCAAGGTCTACAATGAGAGGAAGGAGGACAGACAAGAAGGACAGAAGCTGAAGTAGAGAGCAATCGGGTCCTAAGGAATAATGACTATTCCAATGGTGCAGATGAGCCAGGCTGAATCTGGCAGCAACCTTTTTACTTTAATCTTCATGGGGAGGGAAATGCAGCCAAGACCAGGTTCCAGAACTGCCAATCAGCCCTGGGATCCACCATCGCCCTGTTAGCCAGAGCAATCATCGCCTGAAAGTGGTCCACCTTGCAAGTGACATGAACAGTTTAGAGGTCCAAAGAGAGAAGCCAGTTACTGCTGCTCAGGAGACCCGTGGTGGACATGACTAGCAGTTAGCCTTTGAAAGAAGAGGTGCAGTTGAACAGATAAGGAGAGAAGATGAAGCATGCTACAAGCACATAGTAAGGAGTCGGGGAAAGCAGATTTGGGATACTGGGATGTTAGGGAGAGCAAAAAGACACAGCTGGAAGCTAGACTGTAATGGTTGTAAGGCTTTAAGCTGAGAAATGTTGACAGAGGCATTAACCGATTTCAGCCTTTAAGGGGTGGAAGTATGCTGATTGCTTTAGAGAGATAAGCCTAGGGAGGATTGGGGGTGTTCCACTGAAGCATGGGTTTGTCAGTTATAGATCCTAAAAATTTGGGAGGGCTTAGGCTGAACACATCTAACATTGCCCATTCTATGTGTACCTGGCCAGCAGAGCAAAGGTCATATCCACTTTGAAAGAAGGGAAGGCAGGGAAAAAAAAAACAAAAAATGCTATTTGAGTTAGAAACAGGGTTTACCAACTATGAGAGTATCTGTTGCTTTTCCAGAGAAGGGGGTTCAATTCCCATCATCCATGTCAGACAGCTCTCATCTGCCAGTAATTCTAGGGAATCCAACACCCCCTTCTGGCCTCTCAAGACACGTGCAATCAGGTGGCATACATATATACACACATATAAAAGTATGCATAATCGTTAAAGACTTAGTTATAAAATAAAGAGCCCATTTAGTTTCAGACATAATAAAACAGAGTTGATTTGTTTGCAAGTACTATTGAAGCATCTAAAATCAGCATGGGAAAAATGTTAGTACATGGGAACTCACCATATTAAATACTCACAATCAGAAGAGAAGAGTTTTCTACTGTGACTCTTGATTTCCAATAGAGAACTAGGGCCCACAAATTGGAAATGGCCAACTCATGTTTCACATCCATTAAGTTCTAGAGGGGACTTTTGGCTCCAGAGTCCTCAGCCATCATGCTATGACCTCATCTTGTGTCAGCATCAAGGTGGTCATCCACTAGAGTCTATATTTTAGAATTTATTGGAACAACCTTTTTCCCATGGTCTCTAACTTTAGGGCAACGCTAGTTCACCCCAAATTTCCTGATCACCTGTACATTTGCCCTAGATCTTTTCCCTTCTTGGTGACTTGAAAACCATCTGAAATAAAATTACTGTGTTTATTGCCCAGCGTGATCTTGTGTCTAAGTTGGCACAGGTTTGTTCTAGGTTTTAGAGCCTGTGTCTTATTTTTTTTTAATATTTTTTGTGAATTTTACATCATGCATCCTAATCCCACTCAGGTACTCGACCATTCTAATCCACCCACTACACTTGCAACCTCCCCACCCAAAGGAAAAAAATCTCATTGTGAAAACTGTAGTGTGTCACAGTATGCCCCCTAGTACACTCTGTCCACACATTTTCACTTGTAAATGTTAATCGCAATGAGTCATTGGTCAGGCTTGAGACTTCTGGCTTCTGCTATAGCTTTGGGTCTGCAGAACAAACCCCTTCCTGTGTTCCAACAGTTGATAGATAGGTTAGGTGTTAGGCTGGACCAATTCAAAGCCCTGGATCTGGGCCTGGATGGTAGCTAAATTTGTTAACCCTACAATTCTCCTGTACCCACACCAGTAGGGTAAGCCTTGAAGCACTGTCTGTTCTTATGATCCTGTGTGGTGGTTGTCAGTCCAGAGTCTGAGCTCTCATGTCCTGGGTTTTAATACTAGCTTAGCCACTTGCTTGTTATGGACCTAAATGAATTACTTAACTTCTCTGGGCTTTACTTTTTCCACACATAGAATATGGGTGTCAATGATAACTACCTCATCCTATTTCTGAAGATAAATGAGTTAACTCATTTAAAGTATTTTCAACAATTCTAGCACACAGCACAAGGTCAGAAATTCACTACTGCTCAGGGAAGTTACTGCTCTCACAGTCACAGCTACTGCTATGTAGATTACTTCATGCCTAAGAGGCTCTTCACGAGCCCCTATCCTCTCTAGCACTCCATGATCAGGTCTTTGTTAGTCTCAAATCAGAAGCTAACCTTGTCTTCCTTTGCTACAGAGCCTGTTGATGAGACACACATCCTCCCTGATTTCAGTTATGAGCATTGTACACTCTGCCTTTCCTGCTGGCACTGAAGTATTTATACACAAATTAGGTTGAAGAAGAAAGAATTCCATCCTTAGTGGTCTCTGCCCTGATTCATGAAGCCCGGTCTAGGCACAGGGGCCATATCCTCATCCCCTTAACATTCTAGGGCCCGAATGAAAATTCTGGACTGCCAAGTGCTCAAGAGGCTCCTGGGTTTCCCTGGGTGACTATTAGAACTAAAGTTGCTGTCCATCACCTGCAATCCTTTGAACCAGAAAAAAGTATTCACTGAAGACCCAAGCCAGGATGGACATGATGGAGAGTGTTCAGGTCTGGAGGTACTGAACATGGTCGTGATTGAACATAGATGTGTTTTTATTTCTGTGTTTCTACCCTGACAGCTGAGGTCGCTTGATTATTGGATTAAACCCTAGTCTAAGGGTTGCTGGGAAGGAACTTCAAAGATGTTTTGAAGAAGTAAAAGACCTTGTTCTAAACAAGATGAGTAGGTTGAAAAACCAAAGTCAAAGTTTTCAAGAAAAGAGAAAATGTTGCCTTCCCGGACCAACATCCTTGCCTGAGTAAGTCTCCAGCAGGCCCTGCAAATTCAACCATTAGCTCAACCATCATAGCCTTTCCCTTAAAAGTTAACTCTTTCCTTTCCCCTTTCTCCTCTCCTTCTCATGCCCTTGATTTCTACTTAGGTTCTCCTCTCTTCTCTTTGATCCTCTCCCTTTCCTCCATTCTTTCTTATGCTGTGAAGAATAACCCTAGTGAGTGATATTCTCCACCATCCGGGGCCACTGGAAACCTATTTCTCTAAAGGGATCAGATTCCAGGAGTAAAATGATGCTAGTATATAATTATAAGATAAAGAAAAGAGAATCAAATAGAAAAGAAAGAGAGGAAAGGAGGGAGGAGAAAAGGAAAGAATAATGAAGGATGAGATGGAGGGAAGGAACCTGGAAGGAAGAGACAATGATAGAATGGAAGAGAGGAAGAAGAAAGGGAAAAGGGAAGAGAAGAAAAGTTGGGAAAAAGAAATAAATGGGGAAAGAAAACAAGCTCATTTTTATTCAAAGCCCAGAGTATAGACATTTTTCCCACAGACCAATTCTGCTCCTTGCTGAGTTACATGAAAATTGCATATAATTAGAGAACTCAGCCATTTGGCCAGGCTGTCAGACTGGTGGCCTGTGGATTTACTGAGCAATTGGCAGGTCATAGCCTGGATAAACATAATCCCCACTTGATAATCACAGCTTCAGAATAGCTGGTTCTGCTTCTCTTTACAAATGGCGAGTCTGAGCCCTACGCTGCAGATCAAAGATGGAAAGTGACTTAGCTAATATCACCCTGGAAGGAGGGTCAAACTTATAAGTTAGACTTGAGGTTCCCAAACTTTTCTTTGTTACACAATGCAGAAAGAATAAGATATACCTTCCCCTTGATTCCCATCAGTCCCTTCTAGTCTTCCCGTTCACTTCATTCCTAAGAACCAGAAAAGAGACGATACCATCTGCCCTTAAAGACTCCGAGTCATCAGCCTGGACAGGTGGAGCCCTCAACAACGCAAAGGAGTTTTAAGGTGCATCCAGCCACTCAGGATTTAGAAGTTGAGATCAACTGACCTGAATCCCAACATACAGTGACTGAGAACCTCCCTGTCACTTTGTGGAGACAGTAGCTTACTATACTCAGTGGGAATTTGGAGCATCTGTTTCATCCAAGATAGTAGCATGAAAAGCTCAGTGTGCTACTGAGAATTTTGCAATCAGCAAACAGAGGAAATATATTTTGAGGCATGGGATCTAAGGTTATGCCCTTCTCAAAGATCAAGGTCAAATCGATCATTCTTAAGAGAAAATCTGTTTGCTTTCTATATAGAAGTTTCTATTGCCCACTGTAAACTAGACACAAGCCATGTCATTATCTATATAGGAAGTTCTGATAATGCTATATTCTATAATAGAGTAGGCAAAGTGAACTCTGAACCCCAAAGCACTTAGTGATACTTGAATTGTATCAGTAAGTATGAGATTCTCAGTAAATTATGTTGAGAGTAAGCTCATTAATTTAGTCCAAAGGAAAGCGAAACAATGAGGATTTGTACAAATACAGAATTGATAATGTCAGCTAGTCATGATGGTCCTTATTAGAGCACTCTGAGTGCTACAGTTGATGTGGGCTTAATTAATCATGCATTGATGCTTGTCAGTGTCCAACAGGCTTTGTTCATGAGAATCAGAGGTATAGGAGACAAGGGAGAATGACTTCAGCAAGAGAATTCTTGGTATGTTAAAGAACTGAAAGATTTTACAAGTAGCTAAAGTATAGTAGGACTGTGATCAAAGACAAGTCAGAGAGGGAACAATGGCTAGATAAGCAAGTATCATGAGTTGAATAAAGGATTTGGATCACATCATAGGAATAGGGATCATAGGAGTGTTTTAGATGGGGAGAGCCAAGAAGTTGGCATTTTAAAGAGATGATTCCAGCTGCTGGCTTAAAATGTCAATTTTTAGAAGAATGGGTGAAAATGAAAACAAGGAAACCAAAGGTGCATGGGAGGGAAAACTGCATCATGAAGATGATGGTCTTGGCTACAGTGATAGAAATGTAAATTAAAAGGAGTGGGTAGGTAGGTGGATGGATAATTGATGAGTTGATAGATGGATATGTGGATTTGTAGATTGATGTGAGTGTGTGGAGGGGTAGATGATTGAATGCATATATGGACTGGTCAATGAGTAGATATGTGAGGATAGTTAGGGTTAATGTATAGATGGATATATGAATCAGTAGATGGACTGATTGCAGTGGTAGATGGATGAGTGAGTAGAAGGGTGGATGGATGGTTAGATGCATGGGAGCTTGATAAATGGGTGAATGGATGAATAGGAGGGTATCGTGGTAGGTAGATTGGTTGGTTGTGTAGATGGTTGGATACATGTGGATGGACAGATGGATTAGTAGATGTGTTTATTGCATTAATAGATGGGTAAGTAGGTAGATGGAGGATGGATGTTTAGATATATTGGTGGTTGGATGGATGGGTGAATGGGTGAATAGAAGACTAGATGGATGAGTAAGTTGGTGGGTGGGTAGACAGGAAAATGGGTGGATTGTATGGATGGAAGATGGATGGGTAAAGTGTATTAATGGTAGATGGACAGGTGAATGAGTGGATGGATGTGTGGGTTTGTGGGTGGATGGATGAGTAAATGGGTAGATAGGAAAATGGATGCATGGATAATTAATTCAATGAAGTGTGTGTTTGTGTGCATTTTATACTCTCTTTATTATTATTTTGCTCCTCAGAACCAGAAAGAAACTTATTCATATTCTGCAAGCTGGGGTTGCGGATTTAGCTCAGTGGTAGAGCGCTTGCCTAGGAAGCGCAAGGCCCTGGGCTCGATCCCCAGCTCCGGAAAAAAAAAAAAAAAAAAAAAAAAGAACCATATTCTGCAAGCTGTCTGTTTACTGTTAAGGATTTTTCTTAGTCAATGAGGAATGAGTGAAAATCCAAACAAAGGGCCCATGTTGTGTACAGAGAAAAATTACTGTGCCACCCCACTTGTAGATAAAGAGACCCATGTTCTTGAAGGAAAGTAGACGAATGTGCAGCAGGAATCCAGCTGCCTCTGTCTCAGTTTGTAGGTGCTTGTCCTTCTGCACAGAGCTGTTGCTATATCCTTTGAACCCCATCCCACAAAGTGAAAGATGACCAAAGGCAAAAATGAAACAAACAAAACCCCTAAAACAAAAACAAAAAACCCCCAAATCCATCTATTATATTCATCAATTATAATGACAACTTTCAAAGAGTGAGCTGGAAGTCAAAACTGAGAATTGTCCCCCCAAGGGAGCAGCCACAGAGAGAACAAGTATTTAGCTTTGTTCTGTAGGGTTGTGGGGTAATGGCATTATCTCACAAATGTGTGAAGATCAAAGATGAAATAAGTGTTATGGTTTGGAACTTAAATGACCCCAGAAGCTGTGTACTAAAGGTTTACTTTCTAAAGGTGGTGTAGTGCAGAAGAGGGGAATGAAGTCATTGGGCATGAATAGGTAGGTAGATTAATTCACTCTTCCATCCAACCACACACATGCATTTATGCATCCATCCACTTGTCTACACATCCATATATTCATCTATCAACCCAAGCACTCATTCACTTTCTCATCCACCCATTCTTTCCTCATTCTTTTCTCCTAGGTTACTGTGAAGTGAGCAGCTATGCTCCTCTATGTACCTCAGTCATATAATGATTCATCATTTCACTGTCCCACAAACAGCAGAGCCAACTAACTATAGCTCAAACCCTCTTAAACCCAAAGCACAGTAAACCTTTGTCTTCTAAAGTTGATTACCTTGGGTGTTTTGTGACAGTGGTGGAAAGCTGACTAACACAAATGAATACATGTGCAGACAGAGATGGGGAGAGGCCAAAGCATTCAGAAGGAAGATTCTACGTTTTGCCATTTCAGAAAGTCTGGGCATAATAATGTGGAGAAACAGAGATAGAAAGAGAACGAATAAATTATAGAACTGGTTCCTCTAAATGAGTAGAGAGGTACGTAGGGGAGGGCAAATTTATTGATTCATAATTTTATTTGCATCTGTGCACCAATAAAGAGAGTGGATTAGGAGGATCCCTAGGAGCTTCATTCCAGAGATGCATATGAGCTAGAGGGAGGAGTGGAGACATTATTCCTGTCATGTTAGAGGACAGGTCCACATGCTCTTGCTGTAGGAGTAATGAGGACAAGAAAAGGGAAAGAAATAGAGGTAGGCAAGGAGAAACTGAAGCATAAGTCAGATAAGACAGAGGTGGAGAGAGACAAAGAAGTGCCTCTCAGCAAAGAGCCTGCCAGCCCTGTACTCCCTGACTGCTCAGGGATTCTTTGCCTGCCATTCCAAACTAGTTGTAACCTCTGTGTGCTGTGACTATGTTGCCTGTTTTATGGTGTTAATTCTTTATGCCACTAGAACTTGCTTGGGGGAGGCCTTATTTTTTTCAGAGCAGCCTTTTCTGTTTCTGCTTCATCTCAAGCACTGGAGAAGGAGGGCCCCTTAGCATGCAGTCTTAGCACTGTGGTCCCATAACAGCGCCCCGAAGTTACCTGGGTGGGAAGGGGCACAACAAGAAGTGCAGAAAAAGATCCCATTAACTCCTGCCTCAGGGTATCCCTGTGAAAAACGGATAAAATAATAGCAATCCCTTTCTTGCCCTCACAGGTGACTCTGCAAGGGAGAGTAAATCTCTCTTTCCCAGGAGTACCCTGGAAGGCAGGTTTTATAGATGCTGTAGAGAAGGGGTTTGTTCTCAGGGAATGGGGCCATATTTGAACTGAAAAGTTAATGAATGTTTCCAGGAAACTCAGAAGGGTTCACGAGAAAACAGAGCTGCCAAAGTGTGGGTTCAGGCTGCTCTTCGTCAGGGATTTATTGAGGACATGCATTGACTCAGTGATAAGCCAAAATAAAAGGCCATGTGGACACAACTAGGGGCTGCACAAGACCAAGGCATGGCCGAAGCAGATCACTCACCTGACGCTCACAGAAAGTTTGTAAGCTGCCTAGTACTGAACTGTGAGAACAGGGGGTGACATAGGGCCCATAACCTCAAGTTCAAGCTTCTAAGAGTTTTGCAGCTAAGGGGTAAAGGCGTTTACAGATGAGCCAATGAGTGAAATTCTGCAGATGATGATTAGAAGTGTGGGGAGAACACAATAGAAGGCTGGCTAGAGGGTTTGTTGGGGAAAGCATTTCAGTTAGGTGGTCAGAAAAGACCTGCTGAGGAGGAAGTATTTAAGCTCCAGTCTGATTATTGAGAAGAAAGATGCATAGTCATTATAATTGCACAGATTTATGTCTGAGTAAAACTAGAAGGTAGTACAGGGCTCTAGTAGGGAAGTGATGCACTCAGATGCTGAATAAAGAGTGGATTGAAGTTGATTTGTCAAGAATAGGGCAAAGACACCAGTTTTCAATTCAGTATAGTTGTTGTGGTAGCAGACAGTGGTACCTTAACATAGCAGGAAGTGGCCATCTTAGTACCTACAGTAGCTGTAAAAACAAGACTAAACCTTATGAAGTTGAGGCAGTATGATCTGAAGCTGGCTTGAGGCATATAACATAAACCCAACTTAATGGCTGGTCATATTAAATGATGTCAAAGAAATAATGCAGGTAAAACTCTCCCTGTAGACTGATGGAATTATACATTGGAATAAGTAAACTTTTGGGTAGCAATTTCCCTTTAAATTGAAACGTTCCCTGCTAGAAGAAAGCTCTTTAAGATTCAGGAAGTAAAATATGCAAGGCCCAGGAAGTAAACAAATGTTACAGGATTCACAAAGTAATGCAAGAGCTCTAGAAATGGGACTCTGGGAGCTCTAGAAATGCAAATTTCATGAGTCATGGGGGTAGGATTTTTTATGATGTCCCTGTCTATGATCCATTCATGCCCCTATAAGAAGCCCCCCTCTTTGAAGTGGCCGTAAAAACAAATCACCATTTCAATGACAGTTGGGCAGGATTGAAGGAGCCCATTCTCCTCTCAGGCTCTTGTCTTGCCTTTACTCTAAGAACGGAGTGTGCAGTCAGTGAAGAGTGAACAAGCAAAGGGAAAATTTCACACCACTTCATAGCAGTTCAAAAGGAAAGTAGAAACACGAATGTAAAAGTAGAAACTGAGACACTTCATGGCAGCAGGATCCTAACAGAGGCTGCAGTGTTACAGCTGCACGGTCTTGGCAGAGCACAGCTCCTAGCATAGCAAATCTATGGAAAGAGGTCATCAAGGGTAAGTTCAGGGGTCACAAGTCCCCAGCCTCTGGCAGTTTTCAAAGACTGAGAGTTTCTCTCTCTCCTCCCCCTCCCTCTTCCCCCCCTCTCTCTCTCTCACACACACACACACACACACACACAGAGAGAGAGAGAGAGAGAGAGAGAGAGAGAGAGAGAGAGAGAGAGAGAGAGAATTTGCACATGAAGAAGAAAGTCTTGAAAGCCAGGCAGGAACAGTAGAGCTCAAAGCATGAGCGGTATGTAGCAGGAAGAGCAGGACTCACAGTGTATTTTTCTGCTTATGCTCCGTCTCCTGCAGGATAGTCTGCAGGAGGGTCTTAGGAACAGTCTTCTTTCTCCAAAGAATGCTTAGGAGCTGAGGTCTCTGATTGGCTCAGTGTGTGTACATGCAAATGATCTTTATAGTGAGACCTAGAAGGAAGTAGCTGTTAAACCTGAAGTGGGTGGGAAAAGACTGAGACTGTCAATGAGTTCCCAGTCAGGACAGTGGGTCAGCTTCCCTCTCTGCTGTGGCTTTGGTCTGATCCCCTTGCATCCAAACCTGGGGCAGTTATCTCCATCCCAAGCTGGAGCTGTCCCACCACTGTCACAGCCAACAGCAGTAGCCCATTGCAGATAGTAAATGCAGTCTGATCTTCAGTTGGTTCCCCACAGTGTTTTCATGTTTCATTCTTGGTTACAGCTTCTTTAAGAGCCAGGGTACCTTATATCACTCACAGATGAAACAGTAGCCCCTGGGTGTTCAGTAGGCTCTGTCCCCAGTGGTTCTCAAGAGCTAACGCAGTCTCTTACCTCTTCAACAGAAGTCAGAATAGTTCAACTGAATCCTCAGCCTGAAGAATGCTTGGTACTCAGGTCCTCAGCCTTTGAGAGCATGACTAGGAAAAATGCAGTTTACAAAAATTTATAGAGGTATGGGTGAGTTCAGACTCTCTCTCTCTCTCTCTCTCTCTCTCTCTCTCTCTCTCTCTCTCTCTCTCTCTCTCTCTCTCTCTCTCTCTCTCTGTGTGTGTGTGTGTGTGTGTGTGTGTGTGTGTGTGTGTGTGTGTGTGTGTGTAAATGAACCATAGAATAAGGACTAATCAAGATGGGGAATTGGGAATTATAAGAAAATGGTGTGGGCTTTCAAAAAGGTTTATGAGGAGCAGAAACAGAACTACCTCTAGTAGTTCTAGGTAGTTCTAGCCTCTGAACTACCACAATTATGTACTAAATATGAGGCACTCTGGCCAAGGAATCATTTTCATGTCACCAAAAATGGCATGGCTCATTCTGGAAGAGATCAGAAGAAAGTTCCGAATCAACACAGTTAACAAACACAGTGATAGAGGTCTATGAGCTCATCCCAGGATTTTATCTACTAGCCATGAGGATAGTAGGTCTGATACAGTGAATGACAGTGAAATTATTGACAGGGACTAAAGAGAGTGCAAGCAAGCTTTGGCTCTTGATTCTTGACATTTCATCTCCGGACAATTACTAATCTGTTCCAGCCAAGGCCAAATAACTGACTCCCTTCAATATAAATTGACTTCTTTAGAGAACTTCAGACAAACTCACCAACCTCATTGATGTGGCCTAACTTCTGCTTCCCTTACAGGGAGGCTAAACTGGGATCACATGATAGTCCTAGCACATGAATTATCTCTAAATAATTTGTTCACCATGTTCAAGTCTAGCCTCTTCTCACTCATTAAATCATTGGTTCAATCTTCTTTTTTTTTTCCTTTTTATTTCATCTGTATTTACCTTTTAAAGCAGAATGTGATTGGGCACTATTATTTCTGTTCACAAGCCTCGCTGAGTTATAAGACATAGTGAAATTTAGGGTTTTGTTCTCGGTACTTTGGAAAACAAGTCACTTGGGAAATTCCTCTGTCAAGTTGTTTTAACTTGTGTTTACTTCTAAGACTAATACATGCAAAATTAACTACAGGGAATGAAAAAAATTTAAGAAGAAACTTAAGCCATCTTAATTTGGTCTACTAAGGATTAAGCTCAAAAGCTAAACACTTCAGACCACAAAGTTAACATTAACAGTAGGTTACATTACGTCTTACAACAAACATTCTATCAGCTTCTTGAGTCAAACTACAGTATCACAGTATCACGTGCAGAAATTTTATCTTTCCCTTAGTTTTCATGCCACACAGATGTTTTAAATATTAACAAAGATAAACAAAAGTCCTGGAAAATATGTTATCAGAAGGAATGAAGGCAAGCATCAAACACACTTCTAGGAGTGATGTGTCGTCATCTCCTTCCAGGGGTAGCATTTCTTCAGTTATAGCAGTGCTGGTATCATCCATAGTAGGATCATCATCATCAATACCTAGCCAAAGCTTGATCATCCTGTAGATCCTGTTAGCATGGATCTGGGGATCTTCCAGACTGAAGCCGGAAGACAGGAGTGCAGTTTTGTACAGCAAGATGGCCAGATCCTTCACAGACTTGTCATTCTTATGAGTCTCTGCCGCCTTTTGCCTTAAGGTTTCAATAATGGAGTGATCAGCGTTTATCTCCAGGTGTTTCTACAATGCCATGTAACCCATTGTTGAGTTGTCTCTGAGGGCTTGAGCTTCCATGATTCTCTCCATGTTTGCTCTCTACTCATATGTACTTGTGGCAATACAGCATGGGGATGTCACCAATCTATTTGATACAACCACATTTCAACCTTTTTCTCCAAAATATCTTTCATAATTTTGTAGAGGTTCTCAAATTTTGTCTTTTTCTCTCCCTGCTTCTTCTTTTCCTCCTCATCTTCTGGAAGCTCCAGTCCTTCTTTGGTAACTGACGCCAAGGTCTTGCCCTCAGCCCTTCAGCTGTTGCACACAATACTCATCAATGGGCTCACACATATAGATTACTTCTAAGCCACGTTTTCAGAGACATTCCACAAAGGCTGAGTTGGCAACCTGGTCCTTGGCTCACCCGTGACAAAATAGATGTGCTTCTGGTTTTCCTTCATTCTGGCACAGTAATTCATTCAGGAAAACTATCTCATCCCCAGAAGCAGATGTGTAGTAAGTATCTCAACAGCTCTGAAAGCTCCTTCTGATTTTGAGAGTCTTCATGAATTTCAAGCTTTATATTTTTTGAGAACTGTTCATAAAACTTTTTGTAGTTCTATTTCTCTCTGGGCAGTTCAATAAATAGTTCTAAGTATTTCTTGACCAAATTCTTTCTAATAGCTTTCAGAATTTTGCTTTTTGTTGCAGCTTTTCATGGGAAATATTTAGAGGGAGATCCTCAGAATCCACCACCTCTCTGATGAAATTCAGATACTCGGGGATTAACTCCTCACAGTCATTTATGATAAAAACTCTGCGAATATACAATTTGATGTTGTTCTTTTTCTTTCTGTTTTCAAACAGATCAAAAGGAACATGTCTTGGGACAAAAAGAAGGGCCCGGAATTCTATTTGTCCTTCAACAGAAAAATGTTTTACTGCCAAATGTTCTTCCCAATCATTGGTTAAGCTCTTGTAGAGCTCTCCATATTCTTCATTAGTAATGGCATCAGGATTTCTGGTCCAAATCAGCTTTGTTTTGTTGAGTTCTTCTTGATCAATATACTTTTCCTTTATAGTCTTTTTCTTCCTGTCACCATTCTTCCTCTCTTCTTTTGTATCAGAACCAACATCTTCTATTTCACACTTATCATCATACTACTTTTCTTCTTTTCTTTCTCTTCCTTTTTCTCTTCCTTTTCTTCAGCCTCACCATCACTGACTTTCTTATCATGTTCCTTCTCCACAAAGAGAGTAAAAGGATAGCCAATACACTGAGAATGTTCCTTCACAATCTCCTTTATTCTTTCCTACAAATACTCAGTTTGGTCTTCTTTCAGATGCAAGGTAACCTTTGTTCCACAAACCATTGATTCACCTATACCAGTCCTCACCCTGAAGAATCCCCAGCTGAGGGTTCCCAGGCATACTGCTCATTATGCTTTGTGATGACAGTCACTTTCTCAGCAACCAAATAAGAAGAGTAAAAACCAACACCAAACTGGCCAATCATAGAGATATCTGCACCAGCCTACAAAGCCTCCATGAAGGCTTTGGTGCCTGACTTGGCAATAGTGCCAAAGTTATTGATCAAGTCAGCCTTGGTCATTCCAATTCCAGTATCAACAATAGGGAGGGTTCGATCTTGTTTGTTGGGAATCAGATTAATGTGCAGCTCCTTCCCCAAGTCCAGTTTAATAGGGTCTGTCAAGCTCTCGTATCTCATTTTATCCAGAGCCTCTGATGTATTGGAAATGAGCTCCCTCAGAAAGATCTCTTTGTCGAGTAGAAAGTGTTGATGATCGAGGACATTAACTGGGCAATTTCTGCCTGAAAGGCAAAGGTTTCAACCTCCTCTTCCATTGGTTGGCCTTGGGTCTGGGTTTCTTCAAGCATCTTGGCTGAATGAGCATGCACAAAATGTGACTAACTGCACCAGGACACTGAAGCAACTGTGGTTCAATCTTCTTATTCATAGCTTAAGTATCTGGCTTTAGAGTATAAGACTTGAGGTTGAGCCACAAGATGGAAGAAAAGTAGATTGCTAAATCATTGCATGTAAGATTGCTGGTTTGGTGACAGGTTGGACTTGGACACAGGTAAGATGAATGTCATGGAACTGGGTGTTTGGCTTGTAAGAGTTGTTGCAAATTAGATGACACCTATGCTTAGAATATAAATATGGAAGAATGAATGTGGCTTCCAGAAAGAATAACCAAAGACTCTTAGGTCCAGTTAGTAATGAGAAGTAAGGGCTGGTATCAGCTACTGACATGGAAATAGGGAGCCAGGGAATGAATGATCTGTTAAAACTCTGACTGTAGAAGAAAAGACTAAAAAGTAAGCCTTGGCTGTCTGGGGCAATATTAAAGATACATAGAAACATATCCATCAACCACTTACATATCCACTCAACTATCTATCCACAGATGTGTATTCATCTATCTATCTATCATCCATCCACCCGCTCAGCCATATCCATTCATTCATACTTTATTTCATACATGCGTACACCCACTCACTTAACCCCTATATATCCATCCAATCTTCATTGTATCTATCCATCCACCGTCCAACCACATTCGTCTACTCATCCATCCATCTAGGATGTACAAAAGTACTTGCTACAAGCTGAGCACTATAGAGGCAGATACCAACTAAACAGACATGAGTTCTGTCTTCTTTGAGTCAAAGGTTGATGAAATGAGCAAGAACGGCTAACACCATATTCTTGGGACAATTCTTCTTGAGAGACATGCAGACAGTCATGTCTTACCATGATCTCCTTACACATGTTCCACTTTACAATAGAATGAAAGCATACAACACACCAATTCTGCTTTTCTTCCATTCAATATAGAACTGAATAAATTAAATGAGGTATTCAATGCATTATTACAAAATAGGCTTTGTGCTAGACAACCTTGCCTACCTGCAGGCTACTGTAAGTGTTCTGAGTACTTTTAAGGAAGGTCAGGCTAAGTTCTGCCGTTTGGGAAATCAGGTGTAATAAGTGCATTTTTAACTTACAATGGACTTACCATAGGGAATCTATCAGAAACCAAGAGGCATCTGTAGGCACCTGGCTCTTTTGTCCTGAAAAATCAACCTTTGTGTGCAGTCAGCTGAGTTGCCCTGAGCATCCACAGAAAGAAGCAGGTCCAACTTTCCTGGCAGGTGGATACTGTTGGAGCAGCCAGCCTCCAGCAGTGTGATAGCCTGGGGGACTGCTCTTGCCTAAATTTTTCCCAATTGCTCTGAGGAGATTCAGTAATCACACCCAGCGGGCTCATGATATTCTAGCCTGTGTGAACTTTCTTGGCTTGGGGCTTGTATAAGATGCCTTTGTAGTGCCTGTCTGAGTCAGGTCAAGGAAGGGGCAGATGTCTTCAAAGGACAATTAGCAGCTCATTACAGAAACTGCTCCTAGAACAAAGGACACGTGTAAATGTGTAAATGATGGCAGCCCTCTGGGCCAGGCCAGCTTTCTCTCTCAGATTTATCTCTTCCTGGCCTCTCTCCTCTGTGCTGGGGTCCTTTAGAGTCCACTCAACTCTAATTCACCACCAAGACTACACATCCCAGTACTATTACTAGCAGCGATACTAGATTAATGATTACAATAAAACCAGATTATCAGTCGAGATGAACCATGAGGCATGATAAGACACTGACATTTGTGCATGACTGCAGAACAGAGATTCCACTTGTGTGGAGCGTCCTGTGATTGAACCGGAATGTTCAATCCTGCTACACTTGTCCTGAGCTCAAGCTAAGCATAGAGCCCCATCGCAGCCAGTGATACCGTGGAGTCTGAGAAATGGGAGTGCCCAGGTTACAAACAGTACTGAGCATTCCGTGTTTGCTATGTGGCCTTTGCTAACTGACTGCTTTTGTTTGCTTGAACTCAAAGTAAAGCTAGGCTACTTTCAGGGACTACACTAATGTGGACAATGAGTTTCAAAGTTAAGTTAGAAGCTACAAGCCACAGAGCATGGCAAAGCAAATGCTGAGTTTAGCAGCGAGGCTTCACTGTACTACACTAGCAGAGTGAGAGTCCAGAACAGCGTTTCTCAGCCTTCCTAATACTGTGACACTTAAGATACTTTCTTTCACTGTGGTGACCCCCAACCATAAAACTATTTCATTGCTACCTCAAAACTGTAATTTTGCTACTGTTATGAAGTATATGAATCATAACATAAGTATCTGATATGCAGGTTATCTGATATATGATTCCTCTGGGGGTTCTGACACACATATTGAGAACCACTGGTCTAGAACATTTTTCAGAAGAATGAACTTGATATATTAAAGACGGTTCTCTATGGAACAGAACCAATAGACTGTGTCCCTATATCTATTTATCTCCCTATCTCCCTCCTTCCCTTCCTATCCTTGTCTGTCTGTCTGTCTGTCTATCTATCTATCTATCTATCTATCTATCTATCTATCTATCTATCTATCCACCTATCCATATATCTATGAATTGGATTGGCTTAAGTGGAAGTTGGTCATCCAATAATGCACATCCAGACACTCAGGGAGGTAGAGAACCTTCTCTTAAGGTAGTTGCTTAATTTAAGAAGCTAGAAATCTCAGAACAAGGGCAACTGGAAGCTTCCAGGAGATCTACTAGAAAGCTGAAGAAACCAGAGGCTGATGTCCTTGGGAGATGAGTACCACTCAGGTAGAGTGGTGTTTACATATGTGTGCTGTCTTTCACTCTCACAGCTTTTCCCATGTGGGCTCCCAACTTATTTTATCATGCCATCCACATTCAGGGTGGGCCTGGCCTCTCAGCTACTCCCACACATCCCCATGCTCTCAGGAAACACTCCACAGGCACACCCGGAGATGTGCATCACTAATGCAGATATCTGTTGATCCAAATCAATGATCATGCATGCCAAAGCCTGAGATGGCTTTAACTTTTATGCTTGACAGCAGAGCTGGGATTCGGCTGAGCCATGACAGAGCATCCTATATGGATCAGGTCCCTGGGGAATGCTGGGATTCTAGTTCACTGCCTTTATGGGAGACAGAAGTGAATGGATCACTACAAGGAGAACTCGGTGGCCTAAGCCCCCTTCCTTGCAAACCTACTACCTCGAGAAAATGAAGGCTGGATTGAAGTTGGGCAAAGGGAAAGCAAAGAACTGAGCGTGGGCTGCCAGTGAGACCTGGGGGGAGCTGCCTGTGCTATGAACTAGGCTTAGTGTAGAAATGGACATTGCTGGATGGGGAACATTCTTCAGAAAAGGACACCCACTCATTTTCATATGTCAGCACATGAAACAGGTTTGTATCTATTTGTCTCCTGAACTTGAACCTCAAATAAAAAAGCCCAAGCAGGCAAGTCAAGCAAAAGCTGCACACATCCAACTCCGGTAGGGAGAGACTATATCCATGTTGTAAAAAAGAAAATGAATGGTTTTGCTCTGAGATCACTGGCTCCAGGTCACCAAGTCACATAATGCTGAGCTACTGCCCCTTTTAGTCCAAAACCTGACTCACACTAACCACTAGACTCCTGGGGGGTCCCAGAAACAAATATCTTCCAAAGAGGACACCATGCCTATTTGTATCTGTTTCCTGCTGCATTGTGGTGTTCATGTGCAAATGGAGGATGATTTGCTGCTCAAAAATACAACTGTAGTTGGATATGGTGACATGTGCCTATCATCCCTGCACTTAGGAAGCTGATGCTAGACTCTTATTAGTTCATAGCCTCCCTGGGCTGTGTAGCAAGGCACTGTGTCAAAAAACAAAACAAAACAAAACAAAACCCAACAACAACAACAGAAGGTGATAGGAGATAGTATAGTTATGGCTGAGATGGTCCAATGATGCAGTGGGGCCGTTTCTACTTTAACTAGGATCCAAACCTTTCACAGCTCTCAATGGCTTCTGTACAGCTGACCAGCACCATCTACTGCATTGGCAGGACAGAGTATGGGGCTCAGTAAGCAATATACCTACTCTACAAGCACAAAGGACCTGACTTTGAAACCCCATGTCCATGTAAACACAAGCAGCAGTCCTGGCCACATGTGCCAGTAACCCTATCACAAGGCATTAGAGACAGGAGGATCCTGTGAGCTCACTGACCACCCAGCCTAGCTACAGGTTCAGTGGGAGATCCTGTCTCAAAAAGTAAGGTGTTAAGAGATAGGGAAACCATCCACTGGTTTCCATGTGTGTATGCATGCCACAATCACACTCACACACCACAAATACAAGGACCTTAAGGTAATAAATACACTGGCTTCTCCAAGGACTCTCTAAAGCCCCGTTCTTCATTAATAGCATTTCCCTGCTTTGAGAACCACCTGTAAGCTAGCTGATTTCATTTCCATGACAACCAGAGGCAGCCCATACCACCACCTTCATTTTACAGATGAGATGCCTGAGGTGCAGAGAGGTTAAGTAACTTGACCATAGTCATGCTTTTCCTAAGTGACAGAGGAAGGCCCTAATTTTGACCTGTTGCTTGCTAGAACCCACACTCCTGATAGTGAATTTTGGACGAAAAAGGGCAGTCCTATCCTACTGAGGCCATTCAGAAGGGTCTGAGGATGTCTGCAGCTACACAGAGCCGAGCCACATAAAGCTCATCTCTTAAAAGAAATATTTGCAATTTCCAGTGTGCCTACCTTCCCCCACCCTACTGAGGCTGGGAGCAGCGAGCAGAGAGATCTGGCTGTGCTTGTCAAGAAGCTCCATATTAGAAAGCTAGTTAGCAATTCATCTAAAGGCAGCCGAGTATTCCAACCATATCCAAATTAATATTTATAGAGGCAGTGCTTGCTCAGACCCAATTATTCCCGGGGCCAGGAAGCCAGGCACAAGGAGTGGTAGGATAGAGGGAGGGAGAACTCCTGAGGGGAGTGGACCCTTAGGATCACATCCAGGACATCCGGAAAGGTGGAGCCTGAATGCTGAGGAGGGCTGTGCAAGTCAGCAGGAGTCCAACTTCCAGGCCCTCAGGGCAGGTAAGCTCTGAGCTTCCCAGTGACATCAATCCTCCTTACAGTGCACAGGCACTGCTTACCCTAAAAGGGTAAGCTCTCCTCATACAGCCCTCTTTAGTGCCTGCAGGAAGTGGGAACTATAAGAAAATTTGTACATGAGCCACTTGAGGGCCCTAGCAATTCCTGGAGATCAGGAACCGTTGCCTCCCATCCATGATGCATGACTACCCATTGGAAGGAGACTTGGTTTGGCCAGCCAGAGTGTTTGTACAGGAAAATTCAAGTGTGAATGTGAAATTGCCATGGCAACTAATTCATGTTTTTAAATAATAGAGGGTCAAACAAAAAAACGTGTTTGCATCGTTTGGGGCCCACGAGCTGCCATACCACACGGCCTGAGTGCAGGATCAGGTGAGTGCTTATTATTCTCTTCAGTGCCTCTGATGAAGTTCTCCCTTGTTTTCCTGATGGAATTCTCCCAGCCAGCCTCATGGGAAGTGTTTCTCTCCAGTCTGCAGCCAGTTCATCCCAGTGCAACACTACAATCTACACTCTGGATTAGAAGTTCCCATTCATGAGTAGAAGAACAAAATGCAATTCTAATCTTAGTTGGTTCTTCAAGGAATTTAATGTCATGAGGAAACCCCTTTTTAATGACACTCATTTTTGGGGTTTCAAATGTGTCTTCCTTACTCACCTTTCACATGGACCAAGGCAAGCTTGGATAATGCAAATCTGATACCTCATTTCCCTGCTTTAGAAGTATTCCAGAGACTCCCCACTGCCTCTGTGGAAAAGTCTATGCTTCTTAGAACAGCAGTTAAAGCCTTACATGATCTGCCCATTAATATTTCTCTGCCTCATTTCCTGCTGTCTTTGGTTCGCTGTCAGGAACAGTGTGGGGCCTTAGTTTGGAGTAGGAAGTAGCTCTAGGTAGCCAAAGAGGAATAAAGAGCCTCTGTTACCTGGCTCAAAGGTACCACAATAGCCATTTTTCAGGACCTTAGACTTTCCACTTAACCAGTTCAGACTGTGCTCAATATAATAATAGCCTAGTCATCATCTTAGCCTTGATTCAGTTCCCATCTCTCTCAGCATTCTCCAAGGACAGCTTACTTCACTGTGAGTAAAACCAAACTTTCATCAAAATTACAGCTAGCACGTCTTGTGTGCTTATGTACTAGGCTTCCTTGTGCTTCATGTCAGACAACCCTGTGAGGTGAATTGTGCATGGCCAACACTTGGCAGGTGGTGCTGTAGCAGAGAGGTTGCACGGTGCACTGATGGCACATAGCTGGAGAGCAGGGAGTTTGAAACGGCAGGATAATTCCAGAACACCCATTGAGCTGCACCTGCTTCCCGTGCTCTCCTAACGCTGCCCCTCTCAGTCTCCCTGTCCACACTGTCCCTCTCCTGAAAGGTTCCATTTCTTCCTTGGGGCTTTACTCGGGATGTTTCCTACCCGGCATCCTTCCTGCTGACTCTGTGTGGCTATTGCGATCAGCTCTATTCAGAGGCTTGTCCAGAACCTCTCAGAAACCAAAACACTCCAGGTGCTGTAAATCCTTCCTTCAGACTACACCAGCTTTATTCAAAACGTAAAGTCAGTGTTTATTTAGGTGGAAAGCTTTGAAAAGCACAGGGACTAACTAAGGAGTTTGGAGGTCCCTACAGCAAGAGCTGGTAGTGCTGCTTCAGGACACTGAGGTGAATCAACCACTGCATGACGCACACATGAAGCTCAAGGAGAGAGCTTCTTGTGCTCACCACTCCTATGACCCATTTCTGGCTCATAGAGAGTAAACCAATTCCACTGACACTTAGGGAAACTGGTATGTTTGTACAAATTAGAAAAAAAAATGCCCTTACTTTGAAACCAGTATGTCTATCCACTGGTACAAAGATGACAAGCAAAATCAGAGGCCTCCAAGCCCCAAATTTGCCTTGACTCAGAGCCCTTGTATACTACAAAGCCCCAAGTGGCTGACCACCTGAGGCTTCTTTCATGCAGAGAAGCAGACATCCTCCCAAGGGGAATTAAGAATTGTTGGAAAAGAAATGTGCTGCACAGCCACAAACGAACACATGAAAACCTCAAATTCCTGATGTTAAACAATTACTCACCCCCCAGAAGGTCTATTCATCAGAGTACCTGATGGGCTTCATAAATATTCAGTTCTAATATTCTGCCTCAAACCGATTAAATCCGCATCACTAGAGGTGGCACTAGAACATCAGGACTAGTATAGCAACGCTCCTTGTCTGCTGTGTTCCATTTCACAATCGTAGGTACTCATTCTTAACTTCATTCTGAAGACCTTAAATGGAAATCATCAGATTAGCAATCCACAAGTTTAAACTTCTGCACACCTCTAAAGGGGATGACAAAAATGTGTCACCATCTCTCACCATCCTGTCCAACATATCAGTCACCCCTCTGTCCAAAGGATCCACACAGTATGTGCTACCCATTATTACACGGGGAGCCTTATCAGTCCTCGTATCAACCATGAAAATCATGCTCATATCAACCATGAAGGAACCTAATGTTCAAACAACCCTACATTACTTAATGGTGGGAAAAGAGGCACCAGCTTGTAAAGTGCAGAAGCACAGATTACCTTTGGTTGTGTGTGAGAGGGGGCATGTACTGGGGAGGGGGATGGGACTTGTGTTCATTAATACCTATTTCAGGGGTCTTGAAATGTTTTCTCCATAGATAATGATCTAAATGTATTTTTAAAAAATAGTTTGGTAACCAAGCATCATGGGTTCACAGATTTGGATCTTGGTGACTCCAAAGCCAAAACCAGACATTGCCAAGAAATAAAAGACTAGAGAAAGATTTGTTATCTGCAGCAATGGAAGAACGCACTGAATCATTTCTAGACAGATTGCCATCCCCAAGAGAAGACTGGGCAGGGGCGTTTACTAGGTGAGCCTATCATACTCTTATAGGAGTATACTTTATGGACAAGAATGAACCTGAGAATGCTCAGTTAACTAAGTACAACCCTGCAAAGAGAGGCTGGCTTCTCTTATTGATATATATTTGAGCATGCTTATCTCATGGTCATATGATCATGGGCACAATCAAAGGTTAATATGGTGGACAGAAACACTTCTGGGCATGCTAAACTTCTATCCTAAGGACAGCAGGTAGCTTCATAATACACTGGTGTAATGGTGGCAGAAATGTTGTAGGAGTAACTAATCATTATATAGTTGAACTTAAGGCATGTTCCATTAGATAGAACCCATGTCTGACACTGCTCAGGTAGCCTAGAACTTGAGACTAGATGGGCCATGGGCATAGGAGAAAACCAAGTACTATAGGTATGCTAAAGAAACAGCAAAAAAAATGATTCCTAACAGCATTCTGCTATAGCCATAGATCAGTGACTTACTCAGGCATCAGCAAAGCAGTTTCTTCCTGCAGTAGATGGGACATAATGCAGACCCACAGCCAGACGGTATGCAGAGAGTGAAAGACCTTGGAATAGTTCAGAACTAAATAGGATGTCTTCATCAAACCCCTCTCCTCAAGGCTCAAACAACTGTGCTGAAGAGGAGCCAGGAAGATTCTAAGAGCCAGAGGGAATGGATGACACCAAGGAAACTGTCTGCCAGATACAACAGGACTGTGGCAGGATGAATAGTGACTGCAAAAGTCAATGCAAGATAGGATCCCAGTGCTGAGAAGTGACAGCAGACATGAGCTCACACCCTTAACCAAGTAACTACCTCCGATAGACAACTTCTAGCAGGGAAAGATTAATTTTCTTTAATGGACTCTTACTGGGTATACAAGTCCCATGTCCAGCAGTAGGTGGCCAACACAAAACTCATTCAATGATATTTTGCGGACTTTTGTCTCATATTATTTTGTTTGGGTGTTTTTAAACCTCATTGATCTTTTGCTTATAAATGATAGTTTCCAATCCTGTGTTTTTATCTATTTTGGGGTGTGTGTGTGTGTGTGTGTGTGTGTGTGTGTGTGTGTGTGTGTGTGTGTGTGTCTTTCTGTGTACTTCTTACTTTTAATTTTATTTGTTTGTTTTTTATTGTATTTGTTTTCTAAAGATAGAGAAAGAAGGCACAGAAGTGGGTGGGTAGAGAGATGGTGAGGATCTGGGAGGAGATGAGGAAAGTGAAACAATTATCAGAGTATATCACGTAAAATTATTTTTAAAAATGACAGGACAACTGTGGACACGCTTTGTTTTCTTAAAGGTGTTTCAGCAGAAACAGAAAAAAAAAGAAAACAAAAGCTGTGGACTTTGAAGAGGCCTTGATACAAGAGCCTTCTCGGAAGATGCTTGGCGTGTTTAGTAACTGATCATTTCCAGTCATTCTAATTTGTTTCCAGGTTCAAAACAAATGCTACATATACTTGCTTAACCAGATGTAGTGTGTCTGTACAGCAACTTAACATATATCATTTCAAACTCATTATTTTAGCTGTCACCTTTCCCTAGAACATGCATGATGCATGTGCACACACACACACACACACACACACACACACACACACACACACACTTCACTACTAAAACTGCTCACATCCCCAAGGATCTCACCTCACTTGCACTGTCCAAACTATATGTTTTTTGCTTGTTGAGTATTACAACACTGTTTTGCCTATATACCTGATTCTTCATCTCATTAAACTGAGAATTGACAAGGACTAGGTTCAGTGCATAAAAGACCAAAAGGCTCTTTAGAGACCCACCCTAAAATCTGGGGGCAGTGTTCGCTTTTACTTCCATTTTTCCATTTACCATATTCTCAGCTGAACTGAACCAAGAGTTTAGGTGTTGTGTTAACACATTTCCTCAACCCCAAATCCATGTTTCTTCTTGATTCTGAAATTTTCTGGGACTAAGAAGCTGGATGGTTTTAGGCTCTGGCTATTTATTTCGGCCCCCTGTTGAACTACTTTTAAAGAAAATGTCCCCTGCTCTTCTGACAAGTCAGCTTGGAGTAGTGCTTCTGTGGAGTCATCTGCCCAATTCCAGCTGAAATTCATGGTTACCTCCTCATCCCTTTGTTTGCTCAGTGTTTCCCAGCTGTTTCTGCAGGCTAAGCTGTGGCCTTAAACATAAAATCCCCAGATACTATTCCTGACTTCCACCCCTCTAAGACTTAAGGACAAGTGCTATTTTCCTGCCTTATTCTTCTTCTCCAGAAAAAGCGGTTATATTTCAAATTTGGAGGTTGGTGCGGGGAAGGCTTTCGGCTGATTGCTGCATGCAGTGCTTCTGTGATGAGCTGGAGACAAATGAGAGAGGGATTTCAGAGACAGCGCCCATCTCTGCTCAGTGTCAGCAGCTGCTCCTAAGTCAACAGAGCAATGGTGTGTGTCTGGGCTGAAGAGAACAGAAGTTGCTTAAATTGTTTTCCATCCCCTCTGAAACCAATAAGTGCTACTCCAGTGCCCAGCACAACTGAGTTCCTGAACGGAGCCCCAGTGTGGTGTCAAATCAAACCTTAATCCTGTCAAATGCTGGTTCTATGAGCTTCTCAGAACAGGCGTAGAGCCAAGCAGGGAAAGGTTAGGTGTCCTCTTCCAACTGGCCTGTTGCAGGGGACCACAATGAGCAGTGAGCAACTTCACTTTGTCTCCAGGGATACAGTCACAAGCACCTGAATTCATGATAAGATTCATAAAAAGACAGACAAGGGTGAGGAGGTGTAAAGTTGATGAAATGATGGATGGATGGATGGATGGATGGATGGATGGATGGATGGATGGATGGATGGATGGATGGATGGATGGATGGACAGACGAACATATGGACAGGTGTGTGGGTGGGTGGATGGGTGGATGGATAGATGGGTGGGTTGGTGGATGGACAGATGGACGGATGGACGGATGGATGGATGGATGCGAGGATGGGTGGATGGATGGACTTATTCAGTCACTAATTGTTACACAAGACTGAATCTTGGGGAGCTGCTGATAAATAAGACAGAAGGGTGTCTCATCTATCCTACTCTGGGAAAATCCAGCTCTCGTGAGATAAAGGGTTTTGAAGGCATACCACAAGGACACAAAACTCCTCATCTTTCAAACATCTTGCAAAATGCAGCCTTCCTTCTAGAATGTGCATTCTGACACAATACATTTGCATTGATAGAGACCAGTTTCAGGAGCAAGAGGCTTTTAGAACAAAAGTATTTTCTTTTTCTTCCCTCTCTCCCTTTATGCTTCTCAGCATTCGCTCAGTATTTGACGCTCAAGTGTCTCAGAGGTCATGAAACATCAACTCAAGTCCATTGTCCTTGATGGTTTAACACTCAAAGAGCTTTAGCGGGTGGTCAGATTGGAGTCTTGCTAGTTATCTTAGTCAGCTCTCCCTCACTGCAATAAAACGCTTGAGACAAGTAATGGAAGCCAGGAAAGGTCAATCCTGTTGCTCTGGGCCTGTGGTGAGGCAGAACCTCATGGCAGGAGCAGGTAAGTAGAGCAAAGCTTCTCACTACACAATAGTCAGGAAGCAGAGGGAGAGAGCAGGAAGCCAGGAAACCAATACAAATCTCGAATGCCCCCAGTGACCTCTCCATCCAACAAGGTCCTTCCTCCTAAGTTTTTCACCTCCCAAGAACACAGAGGCATCGGATACCCTAGAGCTGGCATTACTGGCTGTGTGAGCCACCTCACCTGGGTACTGAGAACCAAAGCACAAGTTGCCTGTGAGAGCAGAATGCACTCTGAACCACTGAGCATTTCTGTAGTGCTTCCTCCCAGTGATGTACTTTATATACAGGTGACCAGATGCCAGGCATTCTGGTTGATGTCACCCATCTAACCATTAGCAGAACAAGAGTAATGATAGCCAGATCATAGTTCCACACCCTACAAATTTCTCTCAGGCCCTTTGCAGGTAAGGCCCCCCTTCCTTGGCGCTAACCACCTTCTGGATTGTAACAGCTTGAAGGTGATATAAATGGAATAACGAACGTTCTTGAATAATGCACATTCTTGAGTGTGTTTCTACTACTTCTAAGCATACTTGTGAGATTTATAAACATTGTGCTCTATCCGTGTTGAAGGCAGGAACATTTGGGTCTTTTCTGCTGCCAAGCACTCTCCCAATGGAGTGATTTCCCTGTAGCTGCCTCTCTGTTTAGTTGGACCCATGTTGTGCCATTTTACATGTGAACAGCAAGGATGCTGCTCTCTGCAGTCATCACTTGAGCTTCCATATTGAGCTACAGGTGATGCTTTAGTTTGCACCTCTAGAAGCCCCAGAAAGATAAAACATTTACAAAACATTTACAGCAGTGTCTAAGTCTGCTCACCTCCCTCACGATTCAGTAGTGTCAGGACCTTCCAAACCAGAGAAGTGAAATCACTGTGGAGTTTGTAGCCTCACCTCAAGTTACTAGCTCTGGATTACATATGCTTCCCTGAAGGATGGCATAAATTCTAATGGGAGGCTCCTAAAGACTCAGGAAATAACTCTCACACCTCAGAAAGTCCCTGAAACTTACTAGATGTACAAGGCTCCTCCCACCACAAGTTTATGTAAGCAGAATGGATTGCTGACAAGAGGGAGACTTTCCCATGTTGACCCTTTCTCAGTGAACTCAGAGAGAGCTTCAGAGGTCCAGCTTTCATGAGTTGTCACTCAGATTGCAGTGGGCGTTTGGTGAAGTCACTGCGCTTGACTCATCCCTGCTCTTGTAAGTAAGCCCCAGTAAAAACCTCATTGATTCACCAAGTTGGACTGTGGTGATTAAATTACTCCTGTCTGTAGTCTGTTCTGTGTCTGGGATGAATAGTCCTTTGTAAACCTTTGTTTAAGATCTGGAAACACACACACACACACACACACACACACACACACACACACACACCAGTACTATGTTCTTTATTATACTAGCTTTATGTCAAGTCTTAAAATCAGTTGGTAGAAGCTTTGCCTTTCTAAATAACTTTTTAAAGACTTTGCTCATTGTATTTTATGTGTAGGGTGTTTTGCCAAGATATATGTCTATCACCGCATGTGCACAGTTCCCATGGAGACCAGAAGAGGGTGTTGGATCCCCTGGAACTGGAGTTACAGATGGTTGTGAGCCATCATATGAGTGCTAGAATTTGAACCCAGGTCTTCTGATAGAGCAGCCAATAATAATAGCCACTGAGCTATCTCCAAGTCCCTGTATAAAATGCTCAAACAGTATATCTATTATTTGTAAAGGGTCTACTCAGGTTCTGAATAGAATTTGAAGAGAATAGGCAGTTACTTAGTTAAAAATGGAGTTTCAGATCTGTGGACACACATTATCTTTCCATTTTTAGGGTTTTTAAAATGCATCTCGTCAATTTTATTTTATTAGAACCACACCCATGTATTGCTCTTTATGTTCTCCAACATCTTCTATTAGCACATAAAAACGTAGCTGATCTTGGTGCAGTGCTTTTACACCACCGCCCTGAGCTGGTCTGTTGGTTCAGGGTCCTCCTGGGATCTCCATTTCTGGCTTTTCAATTTACCTACCTTATCTCAGCCCTGCTATTGGCTGCTTCATGGAATGCTTGGTCCTCCTTTTCATGCCCTCATCTGGAAGTAAGAGGCTGATCTCTAAGCTACCAGCAGTCTTTACTAATCGCTGCCCAAGACACATTGAAATCCCCATACCCTTTAAAGAGGAACCAGCATATCTGCTACAGGTAAGCTGGTTTAGCCCAACCTCTGACCACACTCTGATCACTTATATATTTCAAACCTCCTGCACAGCTAAGATGCATAGTTTATAAATCTCTGATTTCCTCAGAATAAGAGAAACACTGGGAGGAGGCATTCCCCACACTATCTGTAGAAATGATAGGGGGACACTGTCTTAGAATAACATAACTTATAGAAGCAACAAATCACACATCATTCAATACTAAAAATATCCAGTTAGAAATCAAAGCAGGAGGAGGGGAGGTCCATTCACAAGAGTTGTAAAAACTATAAAATATCTATGAATAAATTTAGCAAGCATGGTACTTATCTGAATAAAACTATAAAATTTTACTGAGAAGCATAAAGCATGATCTGAATTAATGGAGAGAGGCATAGCAGGGTCCTGACTGGGACGACTTAATGCCATCAAATATCTGCCCTGTCCAGATTCCTGAAAGCATTCACCAATTTCTGTCAGCATTCCTATGTTTTATATTTAACCTTTCCACCTCAGATTTGACTGGTTTGGGTAGCATGGGGCAAAGTAAGAGAAGTAAGGAACAGATCTGGAATTTTGAAAAGGAGCAACAGTGAAGGGAAACACACTCTCCCTTCTGTGGGTACAGGTTCTAAACATGCTCTAATCTAAGCAGCATTGATCTGATTGGGCAGGCATCATGGTAGAAAGCCAATGGGCATGCAGAACTACTCCCCTGAACACACACAAACGTAATGTATGGTGTCAGCAGCATTTTCACTCATGAGAAAACCCAGGAGAAATTAACAAAGGTCTGACAGGTAGTATCTGCCTGGGAGGATGCAGACCAGGAACCATCCTATGAGAAACACATAGAATAAATCTCTATGGCATTTAAATATTAAATCACTGTGTCATAAAATATCACATCCGCTGAAGGAAAGAATTCTTAAGTTTGTATAGTAAAGGGAGTTCTAAATAATCTCAGTTAGAAACCACACATGTGAACGTTCAGGGAATCAATGAAATATACAGTAAGTGAAATAGAAAAGCAACAAATGGGAAGACAGACATTTAAGACAGATTAATATTTTCATGTAGGTGGCTTAGAAGTGCCAAGAAAAAGCACCAAGCACATTAAATCCTGGACCGTTTCTCTTTCTTTCTTTCTTTCTTTCTTTCTTTCTTTCTTTCTTTCCTTCCTTCCTTCATTCTTTCCTTTCTTTCTCTTTCCTTCCTTCCTTCTTCTTTCTTTCCTTCCTTCCTTTCTTCTATCTTTCTTTCCTACTTTCCTTCCATTCTTCTTTCCTTCCATTCTTTCTTTCTTTTCTTCCTTCCTTTCTTCTATCTTTCTTTCCTTCCTTCATTCCTTTCTTCTCTCTCTCTCTCTCTCTCTCTCTCTCTTTCTCTCTAGAGATAGGTGTGATGTGGTACACAACTCCTCATAAATTAACATGATTAAAAATTCTATTAGTCAGCAGAGGCTGACAGTGGAGTAGAGGGCACTAATATAAGGTTTTGCCCTCAAGTTCCTTAAATATCTTGATCTTGCTCTTCCCAAGGATCTCCCAGTCAACTCTGTGAGGCTGATAATTGAGAGATAAGAATGAAGAAGCATGAGCTGGAGCCCAAACCTCGCCAATCCCGGCCCAAAGCTCCCTGCTCCCAAAACCCGTGGGAGAGAAAGCTCATCACCCAGACAGGTGGACACTCCTGAGACTGCATGGCAGAAGAGACTGCAATACTGTCCACCCTTGCCCACATCCCTGGCCCAAGAGGAAACTGTATAGGGCCTCTGGGAACAGGAAGATAGGGGCACTCAAGCTGCAGGTGCCCTGCAGTCCAGACTGCGCCGGATCTGAACGGACCCAGTCAAACAGCTCCCTGCACCCAAATCCCATGGGAGGGATAACTAGACTTTCAGAGGGGCAGACGCACCTGGGAAGCCAGAGGAGATTACTCTCTGCCCACATTTCTGACTCTAGAGGAAAATGCCTAGTGCCATCTGGGCCCCCTGTGCACAGGGACCTGAGAGAAGGTGGGGCAGGCCCTTGTGGTTGTTGCCCACACAGAGAGCTGAAACCAAGCCCTGAGGAGCAACCTCAGGCCTGAGACAAGAGGTAACACGAACTTTTCTGCTCCAAGTGAACTGCCTGGTAGACTCAGGACACATGCCCACAGGAACAGCTGAAAACCAGCAGACAGGAAAGACAAAACACCTGAAAGTAGAACACTCTGTTCCCATAACTGGCTGAAAGAAAACAGGAAAGCAGGTCTACAGCACTCCTGACACACAGGCCTATAGGACAGTCTAGCCACTGTCAGAAATAGCAGAACAAGGTAACACCAGAGATAATCTGATGGTGAGAGGCAAACGCAGGAATCTAAGCAACAGAAACCAAGACTACATGGCATCATCAGAGTCCAATTCTCCCACCAAAGCAAACACTGAATACCCAGACACACCAGAAAAGCAAGATCTAGATTTTAAATCACATTTGATCATGACGATGGAGGACTTCAAGAAAGACATAAAGAACTCCCTTAGAGAAATCCAGGAAAACACAAATAAACAAGTAGAAGCCTATAGAGAGGAAAGACAAAATTCTCTGAAAGAATTACAGGAAAACACAATCAAACAGGTGAAGGAATTCAAAATGGAAATAGAAACAATAAAGAAAGCACAAAGGGAGACAACCCTGGATATAGAAAACCAAAGGAAGAGACAAGGAGCCATAGATACAAGCATCACCAACAGAATACAAGAGATAGAAGAGAGAATGTCAGGAGCAGAAGATTCCATAGAAATCATCGACACAACTGTCAAAGATAATGTAAAACGGAAAAAGCTACTGGTCCAAAACATACAGGAAATCCAGGACATAATAAGAAGATCAAACCTAAGGATAATAGGTATAGAAGGGAGTGAAGACTCCCAACTCAAAGGACCAGTAAATATCTTCAACAAAATCATAGAAGAAAACTTCCCTAACCTAAAGAAAGAAATGCCCATAAACATACAAGAAGCCTACAGAACTCCAAATAAATTGGACAAAAAAAGAAACTCCTCCCATCACATAATAGTCAAAACACCAAATGCACAAAACAAAGAAAGAATATTAAAAGCAGTAAGGGAAAAAGGTCAAGTAACATATAAAGGCAGACCTATCAAAATTACACAAGAATTCTCACCAGAGACTATGAGAGCCAGAAGATCCTGGACAGATGTCATACAGACCCTAAGAAAGCAAAAATGCCAGCCCAGGTTACTGTATCCTGCGAAACTCTCAATTAAAATAGATGGAGAAACCAAGATATTCCATGACAAAACCAACTTTATACAATATCTTTCTACAAACCCTGCCCTGCAAATGATAATAAATGGTAAAGCTCAGTACAAGGAAGCAAGCTACACTGTAGAAAAAGCAAGAAACCAATATTTTTGCAACAAAACAAAGAGAAGACAAGAACATAATTTCACCTCCAAATACAAAGATAACAAGAAACATGAATTGCTATTCCTTAATATCTCTCAACATCAATGGACTCAATTGCCCAATAACAGGACACAGATTAACGAACTGGATACATAATGAGGATCCAGCAGTTTGCTACCTACAGGAAACACACCTCAGAGACAAAGACAGACACTACCTCAGAGTAAAAGGCTGGAAAACAACTTTCCAAGCAAATGGTCTGAAGAAGCAAGCTGGAGTAGCCATTCTAATATCGAATAAAATCGATTTTCAACCAAAAGTCATCAAAAAAGACAAAGAACACTTCATATTCATCAAAGGAAAAATCCACCAAGATGAACTCTCAATCCTAAATATCTATGCTCCAAATACAAGGGCACCTACATACATAAAAGAAACCTTACTAAAGCTCAAAGCTCACATTGCACGTCACACAATAATAGTAGGAGATTTCAACAGCCCACTCTCATCAATGGATAGATCATGAAAACAGAAATTAAACAAAGATATAGACAGACTAACAGAAGTTGTGAAACGAAAGGAATTAACAGATATTTATAGAACATTCTATCCTAATACAAAAGGATATACCTTCTTCTCACTACCTCATGGTACTTTCTCCAAAATTGACCATACAATTGGGCACAAAACAGGCCTCAAACAGATACAGAAAGATAGAAATAATCCCATGTGTCCTATCAGGCCACCACAGGCTAGAGCTGGTCTTCAATAACAATAAGGAAAGAATGCCCACATATACATGAAAGTTGAATAATGCTCTACTCAATGATAACCTGGTCAAGGAAGAAATAAAGAAAGAAATTAAAGACTTCTTAGAATTTAATGAAAACGAAGGTACAACATACCCAAACTTATGGGACACAATGAAAACTGTGCTAAGAGGAAAACTCATAGCTCTGAGTGCCTGCAGAAAGAAACAGGAGAGAGCATATATAAGCAGCTTAACAGCACACCTAAAAGCTCTAGAACAAAAAGAAGCAAATACACCCAGGAGGAGTAGGAGACAGGAAATAATCAAACTCAGAGCTGAAATCAACTAAGTAGAAACAAAAAAGACTATACAAAGAATCAACTGAATCAAAAGCTGGTTCATTGAGAAAATCAACAAGATAGATAAACCCTTAGCCAGACTAAGGAGAAGACACAGAGAGTGTGTCCAAATTAACAAAATCAGAAATGAAAAGGGAGACATAACAACAGAATCAGAAATTTAAAAAAATCATCAGATCCTACTGCAAAAGCCTATATTCAACAAAACTTGAAAATCTGGAGGAAATGGACAAATAACTAGACAGATACCAGGTACCGAAGTTAAATCAGGAACAGATAAACCATTTAAACAACCCCATAACTCATAAAGAAATAGAAGCAGTTATTAAAAGTCTCCTAAAAAGAGCTCAGGTCCAGATGGGTTCGGTGCAGAATTCTATCAGACCTTCATAAAAGACCTCATACCAATACTATCCAAACTCTTCCACAAAATTGAAACAGATGGAGCACTACCGAATTCCTTCTATGAAGCCACAATTACTCTTATACCTAAACCACACAAAGACCCAACAAAGAAAGAGAACTTCAGTCTAATTTCCCTTATGAATATCAATGCAAAAATACTCAATAAAATTCTTGCAAACCGAATCCAAGAGCACATCAAAACAATCATCCACCATGATCAAGTAGGCTTTATCCCAGGTATGCAGGGATGGTTGAATATACAGAAAACCATCAACATAATCCACTATATAAACAAACTGAAAGGTAAAAACCACATGATCACTTCATAGATGCTAAGAAAGCATTTGACAAAATTCAACACCCTTTCATGATAAAAGTCCTGGAAAGAACAGGAATTCAGGGCCCATACCTAAATATAGTAAAAGCCATATACAGCAAACCAGTAGCTAATATTAAACTAAATTGAGAGAAACTTGAAGTAATCCCACTAAAATCAGGGACTAGACAAGGCTGCCCACTCTCTCCCTACTTATCCAATAGAGTTCTAGAATCCTACCCAGAGCAATCAGACAACAAAGATGATCAAAGGGATACAGATTGGAAGGAAGAAGTCAAAATATCTCTATCTTCAGATGATATGATATATACTTAAGTGATCCCTAAAGATCCTCCAGAGAACTACTAAACCTGATAAACACCTTCGGCAAAGTGGCTGGGTATAAAATTATTTCAAATAAATCAGTAGTCTTCCTCTACACAAAAGAGAAACAAGCTGAGAAAGAAATTAGGGAAATGACACCCTTCCTAATAGTCCCAAATAATATAAAATACCTCGGTGTGACTTTAACCAAGCAAGTGAAAGATCTGTATTATAAGAACTTCAAGCCTCTGAAGAAAAAGTTGAAGATTTCAGAAGATGGAAAGATCTTCCATACTTATGGATTGGCAGGATTAATATAGTAAAAACAGCCATTTTACAAAAAGTGATCTACACATTCAATGCAATCTCCATCAAAATTCCAATCCAATTCTTCATAGAGTTAGACAGAACAATTTGCAAATTAATCTGGAATAACAAAATCCCCAGGATAGCTAAAACTATACTCAACAATAAAAGGACTTCCGAGGGAATCACTATCCCTGAACTCAAGCAGTATTACAGAGCAATAGTGATAAAAACTGTATGGCATTGGTACAGAGACAGGCCGATAGACAAGTGGAATAGAATTGAAGACCCAGAAATGAACCCACACACCTATGGTCACTTGATTTTTTACAAAGGAGCCAAAACCATCCAATGGAAAAAAGATAGCATTTTCAGCAAATGGTGCTGGTTCAACTGGAGGTCAGCATGTAGAAGAATGCAGATCGATCCATTCTTATCACCCTGTACAAAGCTTAAGTCCAAGTGGATCAAAGACCTCCACATCAAACCAGATACACTCAAACTAATAGAAGAAAACGTGGGGAAGCATCTCAAACACATGGGCACTGGAGAAAATTTCCTGAACAAAACACCAATGTCTTATGCTCTAAGATCAAGAATTGACAAATGGGATCTCATAAAACTACAACGCTTTTGTAAGGCAAAGGACACTGTTTTTAGGAAAAAACAGCAACCAACCGATTGGGAAAAGATCTTTACCAATCCTACAACTGATAGAGGGCTTATAGCCAAAATATACAATGAACTCACGAAGTTAGACTGCAGGTAGACAAGTAACCCTATTAAAAAATGGGGATCAGAGCTAAACAAAGATTTCACAGCTGAGGAATTCCAAATGGCTGAGAAGCACCTAAATAAATGTTCAATATCTTTAGTCATAAGGGAAATGCAAATCAAAATAACCCTGAGATTCCACCTTATGCCAGTCAGAATGACTAAGATCAAAAACTCCAGCAACAGCAGATGCTGGCAAGGATGTGGAGAAAGAGGAACATTCCCCCACTGTTGTTGGGATTGCACACTGGTACAACCATTCTGGAAATCGGTCTGGAGGTTTCTCAGAAAATTGGACATTGCACTACCTGAGGACCCAGCTATACCTCTCTTAGGCATATACCCAAAGATGCTCCAACATATAACAAAGACACGTGTTCATAGCAGCCTTGTTTATAATAACCAGAAGCTGGAAAGAACCCACATGCCCTTCAACCATGGAATTGATACAGAAAATGCAGTACATCTACACAATGGAGTACTACTCAGTTATCAAAAACAATGACTTTATGAAATTTATAGACAAATGGTTGGAACTGGAAAATATCATCCTCAGTGAGGTAATTCAATCACAGAAAAACACATACGGCATGCACTCATTGATAAGTGGATATTAGCCCAAATGCTCAAATTACCCTAGATTCACAGAACACATGAAACTCAAGAAGGATGACCAAAATGTGAATGCTTCACTCCTTCTTTAAAAGGGGAACAAGAATACCCTTGGGAGGGCATAGGGAGGCAATGTTTAGAACAGAGGCTGAAGGAACGCCCATTCAGAGCCGGCCCCACATGTGGCCCATACATATACAGCCACCGAGCTAGATAAGATGGATGAAGCAAAGAAGTGCAGGGTGACAGGAACCAGATGTAGATCTCTCCTGAGAGACACAGCCAGAATATGGCAAATACATAGGCGAATGCCAGCAGCACACCACTGAACTGAGAATAGGATTCTTGTTGTATGAATCAGAGAAAGGACTGAAAGAGCCTGAAGGGGCTTGAGACCCCATATGAACAACAATGCCAACCAACCAGAGCTTCCAGGGACTAAGCCACTACTCAAAGACTATACATGGACTGACCCTGGGCTCCAACCTCAGGTAGGAATGAATAGCCTAGTAAGAGCACCAGTGGAAGGGGAAGCCCTTGGTCCTGCCAAGACTGAACCCCCAGTGAACATGATTGTTGTGGGGACAGCAGTCATGGGGGGAGGATGGGGAGGGAAACACCCATATAGAAGGGGAGGGGGAGGGCTTAAGGGGATGTTGGCCTGGAAACTGGGAAAGTTAATAACAATTGAAATGTAAATAAGAAACACACAATTTAATAAAGATGGAAAAAAAACAAAAGAAAACAAAACACGATATATCCTATCCCTGAAGCAATAAAGTAGACTTTACTTGCTGCAAAAAAAAAAAAATCATAGATGGGGGGATTCCAAGAAATAAGAATGCTATTAATACTAATGCTTGCATTCCATTGGCCCTAAGTTGTTCAAATGATCATAGTGAGCTGCAAAGATGCCTGGGAAGTCTGGGTAGTGTGCTCAGGAAGAAGGAGGTGTTTTTGGAGGATCAGCTGGAGAACTTGCACAATTTGATCCTTCACATCAGTACAAACCAGTGAGCAAGAAAAGAGCAACAACGAGCTTAAACTTGTTAGTATATAGAAAAGCAAATTGGAGCATTTTTGGCTTATTCAACAGTCCAGGAAAAAAATTAAGTGTTAACATAAATCTTTAATAAAGATGGAAAAGAAAGGTCTACTTTTATGTGTTCTTAAGAAATAAGAAATTTTACAGACTTTTTTGAAAGCTGTTTCATCATATATACACATACATATATATAAAATACACATACATTTTATGTACATATAACATATAATATATACACCTACACACACACACACACACACACACACATTACAATTAAAACCCACCAGTTTTGAACTTACAAACTCCCTACCTGAAAGTGCATGTGTTTTTAAATTGAGTAAATAAAAGTAAGTATTCAAAGACGTTATGACAGCATGTTTAAAACGACAAAATTTTAGAAACCTGGAGATTTTCAACAGCTAAAGAAGAAGCTGGGGGAAATCAGAGTACATTCATTCATGAACCACTCTGCAGTCATAAAGAAGATGGAACTAGAGTTACTTGGGGCGTGACGATGGCTCTTGAGACAAGGTCTTTTATGTAATGTAGGCAGCCTTGAATTCATAACAGTACTCCTGCCTCACCCTGATGGTGTTCAGGATCACAGGTGTGAGCCATCAGAACCAGCTCAGACTAGTTTTATATATGCCATTCTAGAGATAAGCTTACAATGATAAGAACAAGGGACAAAAAGATTCATGGGGTGACTTTGTGAGGCAAGTGATTGTTGTATAGATTCGGCTTCTGTGTCTGTTTATAAGCAAGTCTAAGCCTGGGTGTAGAAGGGTGGTTCCAGGACACAAGGTAGCCATAGGCATTGGAGAGCAAAAAGCACAAGAACTGTAGAATAAGATCAATATAGCCCCTTCTAAGCACAAATCCAATTCTTATGTATTTAGATAATATATAATGATCATATATATACATATATACATAAATACATATATACATATATACATATATACATCATATATACATATATACATCATATATACATATATACATATATACATCATATATACATATATACATATATACATCATATATACATATATGCATATATGCATATATACATATATACATATATACATATATACATATATACATATATGCTCTATCATCTTGCTAGAACCTAGTGGCATGGCAGAGTAGTGACCTAGACAGATGGAATTGTACTTTCTGGTAGCTTGCAGCTTAATGTATGTAATTGAACAGGTGGTCCAAGTGAGCAGTGTGATAATGCTACCAGAGGATTGTTACAGAGGAAGGACAGTGTCGCCATCTTCATGGATTTGAGGAGTAAACATTTGTGATCATACTCTGTCCCAACCAGTGTCTGGACGCGTGGCCTTGTCCAGGCATAGCTATTGCTAAACTCAGATCCCATCTTTAGCCAGCGCTACTAATCACCCTAAATGTACAAGGCTGTAGTAAGATCTGAATGAAGCAAGTAAGCAGCCATCACTTACAGCCCCTGTGGAACACTGGGAGGCTGGTGGAAGAAAACTGTGTCTCGTTCTCCTCCAGCCAGTGTTCTTTGTCCACTTTATTGTCACTCTCACAGTTTTAATCTCTGCTAGTCAGCAGCTCCAGCCAATAGGAACATCCAAGTGGACTGTGCGTGTCCTTGCTGGGGCTGAGAGCCTTGTCTAGGGCATGAAATCGCTCAGAATGCTCTGAGGTGCCTAATGGTGTTTAGTATGAGAGTGTCAGTAACATCCACTTCTAGAGACCTTCAGGAGCCAGACCGATGCAATTATCTGATGCTCTGCTTTGACTGGCTCATCTTGTCTTTAAAAGTGAATGGCCATTTCCAACGTGGTTTATTAAGACTTGGAGTGAAGTTCTATTTTTACAACACCCACTTCCCCTCTTACTCTAATGGTGCAGTGTGGGTGTATTTTTATATGTATGTGAGAGAGTATGTGTTTCTGTGTGTGTGTGTGTGTGTGAGAGAGAGAGAGAGAGAGAGAGAGAGAGAGAGACAGAGACAGAGACAGAGACAGAGACAGAGAGGCAGAGAGAGACAGATAGAGAGGGAGTCAACACCAGGTGTCTTCTTCTGCACATTTAACTTTTGAGACGGCTTCTCAATGAGTATATGACTCACTGACTGAGATGGGCTTGGTCAGTGAGTCCCATGATTCACTGAAAGTCTAGTTTTAGAGATGTGTGCCAAGATACCTAGCTTTTGACATGGATGCTGGGGATAAAACTTGTATGGCAAATAATCTATGAACTGAGCCAACCTCCCCGGGTTTTTGCTTTATTTTAATGTTGCTATTTATTTATTTATTTATTTATTTATTTATTTATTTATTTATTTATTTATTTATGCAGAGTGACTTGACCCCCAAGCCCACTTGTCATTTCAGTGTGTTGATTATAGTCCTAGATATGGGGCTGGCAGAAAGTTTTCTCAATGTAACTAGGCAGGGAATTTTGATCCCCAAGCCTGAGGTGCCAAGAGATGCTTGCCCTTGCATCATTGCTGGATCCTGCCACAAAGGATCCTGCTCCTGAGTGCCTTCTGAAGTTTACATGTTAGATCCCATAGGAGTCTAACATTTTCACCTGTCCTGTTTCGAAAATGAGCTACCTATATTCCAAACAATGCATTTCTGTGGGGCAGATTCCCCATCCAAAGCCATCTAAGTAAGACATATCAAGAAGACCACTGGGTATGGCCTTCTGGGGCTGTCTGTGGTGATGTTTAGGTAGGGTACTTCACTCACCCAATGGCTATGGAGGTCCCCTTCAAGAGCGAGGGTCACGATAAAAAGCATCCACTGAGCATCTAGGTTACAGACCAGGTTTGCTTATCCTAAGGCAGTTTTCAAATCATCAAATCCACCCCTCTCCACCTGTAGGACACCTCCTTTCTCTGCCCTCTCCACGCTTAAGGGAAGGAACAATTTTCTGCCTGTATAACCCACCTTGGCAAAAAGGTCAATTTGTCCCAAGGTTCTGAAGTTTAGAATGCTACCCCTCCCCTCTTCCTCTGTTCCTTATCTTCCTTCTTTCCTACCCTCTACAAACCCATCCCCCTCCTTTGCCTGGATTTTATGTTTTCTACATCTGACAGTCCCTCTCTGTGTACGTTGCTTTACAAAGCAAACAAACAAAAACAAAAAACCAATCCCCCAAAAAAACAAAAAGCAAACAAAACAAAAACACAAACAAATAAGACAACAAAGAAAAATTTTCTCCTCGTTGCTATCTCCTTTCTGTCTACCTATAGATTAAGAGAAAACAAAGGTATGACCATCATAACGCTGAGACAATTACATGTTTAAGATTTCAGTTTTGCACAAAATAGAGTGCACTCTTAATAAATGGAAGCTATTTTTCGCTTCTGTTCCAGCCTGCCCTCGTGTTTTCAAGCCCCCTCCTTACTTAAGTAGGTACCGTGCATCCACACCCCGCTATCCCCACCTCTCTGCTGTCAGTTCTATGTCACCACCTCCTTCATCCCCCACAGCTCCTCGGCTGATGCTTTTATCCAAACCTGAAACAGCCCTTCCCTGGCTTTGCATTGTTCTCCTTTCGTTTGAGAGCAGCCCGTTAGTTGCTGCATTGTTAAAATGATTGACTGGATATGAAAAGGGAAGAGTCCCATCTCATGAACTTCAGAATTCCCCTCTACAATGGCATATCTGCACTGTGCACATTTCAATTGTCATTGCTAAAGGATTATTTAGGATGTCATAGGCAGTTTGGCTAGGTAGAACAAGGCTTGGGCCTAAGGTTCTCTGTCCGAGGTGCTGAAACAAGAAGGCACAGAACATCCTCACTTAATTCCCACTGACAGGGTGGACAGGAGATCCTCATTCAAAGATGCGCTTGACAGGCTGCAGCATAGCCTCTCACTCCAAAACTTTGAATTGCATCGCCTGGGATTCATGCCTCACTCGTGCTTCTAAGCTCAAGAATCTGTTCTGCTTCTTTGCTCCCGTTTCAAGCTCTCAACGCCCTTCCTGTAGCTGCATGTAGCTGTGACAAAGAACATGGCTTCTAAGGCCACAGTCTCTCCATTACTAACAAGCAATGTGACCCTGGGGAAATTACTTCACCTCCAAATGTCTCAGAAAATGAGGGTAAGTGTGAATAATAGCATGCCTGTCCCATAGGCTCTGTGTGGGTTAAATGAATTAATATATGCAAAAATGCTTAGAAAAGTGTCCATCACATATTAAGAGCCATGAGTTAGTCTTTGAATTCTTTCAGTATCAAACAATATAGAGCCAATTTATCTCCCTAGTTACTACAGCGGAATCCTAGCTGAAGCCCATAATAATGGCTTCTACACACGCCACTCATTGTGTGGCAGACATCACACTGTGATATGTAGACACAGATATAACCAGGTTTCCCAAGCAATAAACGTATAGAGTATAGGTGATTATTTCCTCATATTTCAGGTAAAGCTTGACATGTTCTCTTACAACTTTGAACTCTTAAACATTTTAGTCGGAAGGTTGCTTTTAAATGCATATAGCAAAATAAAACCTAAAAACATGTCTTCGTTCAAAAAAAAAAAAGGACAAAAAACAAGACTTACTGATCCAATCCAAGGGGGAAACTTTTAGCCTCAGGCACAGTTGGGCCATATGGTTCAGCTGTGTTGTCTACAATCTGCCTATTTTTCTCACCTATCCTCTGTCAGGCATGTACGAAAACAGTCTCTCTTCACACTGTGGCAAAATAAGAAAAAAAATCTTACTTATCTCTCTTATCTCTTTCTTTTTTATAATTTCTTAATCCCTTGTGGATTTCCTCCCTCGCTTGTGTGCTTAGTCAAAGCTGTTTTTCTCCATTTGTTTTTTTCATATACATGCATGTGTGTTTCTGTGAGGAGAAGTTGATGTGTGTGCATGTGTATATGTGCAATATAAACACATATATGTATATACCTGGGTGTGAAGGGCAGAGGAAAACAGGTGTCACTTTCCAGGTGCTGTCCAGATTGTCTTTTATTGTTTCTTTGTTTGTTTGTTTTTGAGGCAGACTCTCATTGTTCAATATGTAGTTCTGAACTGCCTCTGTCTCCCGAGCACTGGGATTAGAGACCTGCCACTACACCAGCTTCCACCTGGTCTTCTGAGACTCTACCCTATAGGCTGGACTGGCTGGCTGGAAATTTCTCTTTGCCTAACACTGGGATTACATACACATAACACCACATTTTTTTCAAAGGTGGGTTCTGAGCATTGAAATCAGGCCTTTATGCTTACGAAATAAACACATTACTGACTGAGCTATCTCCCCAGTCCAGAAGATGTTTCTCCATGCATTTTTTTTTTTGCCTTGTAGCTGAGCCTGCTTCATTCCTGTGATTTCATTAAATTCATAATAATATTGTTTGGGCTGAACTCTGCAGTACCTTTTCATTTCATTCTGTTGTATTTATTATCGCAACTTTGAGTCTAATATCATTGAAATCTTGTTCTAATTAGTGTTATTCTACAGCTGGATGTGTTCTTCATACAGTTCTCTGAGGCTTTCTTTCCAACAAGCTGCTTGCCTGTCTTTGTGAACTGTGCTGTGTGGTATCTCTTTTTTTACTGTTTAATTGAATCAGGAACTTTTCAGGGATGAAGACATTCATGAGAATTCTATTCATGCTGGTCACAGATTATCTTTTCAATGCCTTTTATTCCAAGCACTATTGACCTGTGTGTGTTTAGATATGGATATATGTGAGTGTACATGCTCATGCATGTGTGTGTGTGTGTGTGTGTGTGTGTGTGTGTGTGGTTTGCACCTTTTAGTCTTTAACACATCTCTCTGATGAGTTAAAGGAAACTATAGAACACTGGGCCACCTTCTTCTGCTGCTCCTGGCTTTGCTCTGTCCTGCTCTCTCACTGTGATGTGTTGTTCAGTACCAGCCCCAAACAGCAGAGTCCATCCATTACAGACTGAAACCTCCCAAAAAAAGTAACCCAAATAAGCTGTTCATCTCTGTAAGTGAATTATCTCAGGCATTTCATCAAATGACAGCTGACAGCACACTGCCAGTTCCCACACACAGAGGCTGCTGTGTGGTGGTACAGAGGCAAAGCTCACCTGCACAGAACTAGTTTGCTCAGGTTTTGTCTCCTGACCGTGTGACTCATCTTGTTTTCCCATCCCCTTCTCTCCCTTAGTCTTCTCTCTTACATTAAATGTCCAGGATCTAAATCTCTCCTTTTAGCTGAAGGTAATTTCAATGACTGGAGAAAATTAAGTCATACTGTGCATTTTACACCTAATGAGGTCGAAGGGCTTAACAAAGAAAAGATGATCTTGTTGGTTCTATTGTCTCTTGGGAAGTTGCTTTTCAGTAATATTGAGATTGCAGGCTCTTATAGTGAGCAGCATCTTACTGAATCTCTTCTTCCTTATGACCAGGTCTCTTCTCAACTCTTCCAAGTTCAGAAATTCTACTGTGCTTTTATAGAATATTCTTTTCTCTGTTAGTACCATCACTTAGAACTAATAACGTTACGTCATGCCCCTTTATCTCACAGTTACTGTTAGCAATGACTTGTTATCATTGTTTTTATTAACTTCATGAGTTTTGTGGGAAAATGTATATCTGAGATTCAGTAGAAGTGTGGTTTCTCCACATAGAATCACCACTAACTCCCTTATCTAAAACGAAAAAGCAACTGACATTCTGAGAGTTTGGCTGTCTTTAAAATTCTCAGCAATTCAATCACAGAAGAAGACAAAACCTGTCCCTTAATTCTGCTTCTTGAAAATGTTTGCCCTGGCCTACATTCCTCACTTTCCACTTCTGCTAAAACTGGAGTAGAGAGAATAGGCTGAAGCTACAATGTGAAGAGGGAAATCTGGCCCAACTAGCATGGTTACTGGTGATTCATGCTTGTGTGGGTCCCGCCACTGAGAACTTTATTGTTCTATTTAGTGTCTCTTGCAAGCTAAGTAGTCTGTGGAGTATTAAAATGGCAGAGGAGCTAAGAAAGACAAAATCTTCAGCTATATGGAGTTTGTGGTCCACAGAAAGGGTGAAAGGGCCCCCAAGAAACTGTAAAAAGGAGCACATTTCAGTTACCAGAAGCTCTGCGTGTTGGGTACTGGGTATCAAACTCAATGTCTTGCACATGTTAAGCCTGCATTCTACCACTGAGCTATACTGCAGCCTTCAATTACCACAAGTTCTGTGGCTACATCAAGCAAGATGGGTGGGAAATCCTACATGGGGCTGAGAGGCACTCCACATCAGGAAGACAGGGGGGTCACTGATGGTTTGTTGGTGTTGCAGATACGGAGGACAAGGGAGTGCCAGTGTTGTGAATCATGGAAGTGGGAAAGGCTTGGAGGCATAAGCATTTTAGGATCCAAAGTCTTGAGTTATAAGACACTTTAAAGAGGTCAAATATCTAAACAGAGCTCTTCTGTGGCTGCAATGTAGAGATAAAAAAGAGAACCAGCAAAAGATGACGTCTCTGAGTGGTCAACAGAGGCCAGATTGTGCAAGATGATGTATCATTTTCACTGGTCTTGATTGGATATCAGGCATATTGGTGGCTTCCTGAAGGAGAGGTGGGTTTTCCTTAAATAACATTTTTAGATGTAGAGGCAGTGGCATTGACATTAAATGACCATTGCATTCTGTCCCAGGGGTGACATCTTGGTAATGCTCAGTGGAGAGGAGCCCATGGGCTCATGTGTTATAAAGTACTCATGGGGGAGAAGTGCTAGGAAAGGAAGCTGATGCTACTCTTGAGTCTAGGTGCCCACCCAGCTCTGTCAGAGACTCCTCCAACTGATTTTGCTTTCTGTCTGAACATTGGGTAAGAAGATTCTTTTCATTTCCCCAGTTACATCTCACTTGCCTGTATCTCCCCGCTTTGCAGGATGAATGTAAAGGTTAATTCTACATCTGTAACTTTGGGACAGGTTTCTTCCTGGCTGCCAACCCCTCTGATGATTCGTCTTGGCTGTTGTGTAATAGAGTGTCACTTCTTCCCACTCTCTCTTTGAAACAGCCTATTTAAAGAAAGATGATTTGGGGTTAGAGTCAATAAAATCAGGTGCAAAGCAATTCCTCAGTGTGTTTGGTCCTCAGAAGATGGGCTGGGTAGCTGGGAGGCTATTTTTGCTGACAAATGTGAGCTTGTCAGCAGTGCAAGCCAGAAGATGCTCTCCTTGTGCATGTAGAATAGCCTGTGTGTTACATAAAGAAGGTGCTTGCGTGGTCTTTGTGGAAATCCTTCTCTTAGTCCTCCTAGAGAGAATGCAGGCCCCACTCAACATGAGCTCTGTCTATCTGAAAGACTGTCAGCATTCTGAGACTCATGCTCCCCAACTGTGAGCAGATCAGAAGTTATAGAGAGCCTGCCCATCTTTGTGACCTCCCTCCTTGATATCAGGTCACCTTCATCATTTCCTGTGTCCTTTATAAGTCACTTGCATTTGACATTATGGTCTTGAAGAGACACACACTCTGGAGATGGACCGTCTAGATCACAATCTTGGTTTGTGTTTGACTTGCTGCCAGACTTGGACAGCTCAGTCTTATGTGACTTGGCTGTATTACTCTTGCCACATTCTTGTCCTTTCTGCTACTTTTCTCCGAGAATCCAAGATCAGGTAGCCACACTGGTTTGATTTCCACAGAGCATCTGTCTGGTACTATAAGAAAATTAGAGGGGGAAGCAAGTATGAGCAGAGGGAATAGAGCAGGAAGGGTGACCTTGATTTATAGCAACCTTCTTCAGAAGTGCTTAGTTCAACCCCTGAGTGGGGTATATACCCTGAAGGTCACAACACCATGACACAAACACCTCACATTAGGCCTCCTGGTTAATCAAGCAAAATCTTGATATGGCTTTTGGAGGAGAAAAACCATGCTGAAACAATAGCAAAATTTGTCTTTGAAAACAGAGGAAGACTGCTAGCATTTGTGAAGTCAGGAGGTCTTTGGTTAATGCTCTTGTGGGTTCCTTGGAATGGAGCAAGGATAATAATACATTAGTATCAGTTAATTGTGTTTAGGGAACTCCACAACATAAGCATGCTTCCTGAAGCCTTCTTTTACAGCAGAGTATTAGCACATTAGGAAGAACCACTGAAGAAGTCCTAAGAGGTAGGTAAGATGTGTGTCACACAGCTACAGATGTAATATTTTAAAGGTTGGATAAAATCAGGTGAAATAGATATAATAACGCTATCAGAGTATCAATACAGAACCAAGGATGGTAGAGAAAGGGAAGCAACTAGCATACAAATTTTAGTCACTTGTCATGAGAGTTTTAGATAGCAGAGATTTTCTGATGGCTATTTCCTGTGCAGCTTATGCTACACACTCTGTGAGACAATACAAACTGAAGGGTCCTACCATATGAAGAAATAACTGAAATCACCATGTTTTAATTTAGAATTTTATATCAATTTTACTTTCTATACAGTAAGTCATATTCACTCTATCATATTAAAAAGGAACTCACTATTATTACCTATTACCTATTATTGTTAACTACTGATCTGACAAAAGCCATATCTGTTCTCTGTTGCTGACAAATGGCGTCACTTGATTTAACCTTTTAATTTTAGAATCACCAGGCTGAGGAGATATTCCCAGGCTTTGCTGTATTCATCACTGTAAAAAAAAAATTCAGAAAACATGAGCCATGGGTATGTAGACATGAGCTAAGAGAGAAAAAGCTCTTTCACATATTTCCAGTAAAGTTGACTATAAAAGGAAAATCCATTTTTATTTTATAGCTCTTCAACTCCTTTATAGTGACTGAGTTCGTGGTGATACAAATACAAATGTGAGGAATGGAGTTGAACTTCATTAAGATTCTTAGAATGCAGTGTGTCCTGGGCAGCACATCCTCCTGCCTGCTTTCCTGGAGGCGGGACTCAAATACCCTCTCCAGCGCAGCACTAGTAGGATGTGTTTCTTCTAGGCTGTCAGTCCTGAAATAGTAAATGAATCACAGTGGGGGTGATATGTGGAAGTAGACAGCCCTAAGATGCTGAATGTAAAGATAGCTCTATAGGAAATGGAGGAGGACCAGCGGCTTGGACTGTGTTACAGTTAGTCAAGCGCAACATCTATCCCTCACACAGTGGGCATGTGTTCCAGCGTTCTTTTAAAAATATAGGCCATTTAAATGTGATTGGAACCATCTCCCCTGTGTGTGTGTGTGTGTGTGTGTGTGTGTGTGTGTGTGTGTGTGTGTGACTAAGAGCACAGATGGATGGAGAGGGAATTCATATCTGAGGTGCAATTGATAACAGTTGTGGAAGAGACAATTTTCTTCAGAAATGTGGACCCTGAGAGGCTGCCTATGCTCCAGTACTCCTATACTCATGCATATCCAGGGCACAGTATATAAACTCAGTGGGTTATTTTAATTGATCAAGTTATTTATACCCTGGTTGAAGCTTCCCTTCCCTCTCCTCCTTCAACTCCCTCCCTTTCACCTCCCCTACCCCTCAAATACCCCTTCTACTCACTATAAGGGAGACCTCCCATGGATATCAAACAACCTTGGAATATCAAGCTGTAGTAAGACAAGTTGCCTCGTCTTCTATCAAGGTTAGATGAGAAGCCCAGTTAGGGGGAAGGGACGCAAAGGTAGGCAATGTAGTTAAAGACAGCCCCTTCTCCCACTTTGGGAGTCTCAAATGAAGACCCAGCTGCACAACTGTTACATATATACAGAGTACCTACGTCCATCCCATACATGCCTTCTGGTTGGCAGTTCACTCTCTGTGAGCCCCTATGGGCCCAGGTTTGTTGATTCTGAGGGTTTTCTTGTGGTATCCTTGAACTCTCTTGCTCCTTTAATCCTTCCTTCCCCTCTTCCACAGGGTTCCCCAAGCTCCACTTAGTGTTTGGCTGTAGGTCTCTGCCTGCACATACATAGTTTCCATCAGTTCCTGGGTGAAGCCTCCTTGATGACAGTAATGTTAGGCTCCTTTCTGAAAGTATAGCAGAATATCACTAATAATATTAGGGGTGGATTCCCTCTTATGGCCTGGATCACAAGCTGGGCCAGTCAGTTGGCCCTTCCCTCAACTTCTGCTCCATCTTTTACCTGGGTACATCTTGTAGGCAGAACAAATTGCGGGTTTAAGGTTTTGTGACTAGGCTGGTGACTCAATCCCTCTGTTAGAAGTCTTGCCAGGTAATATAGGAGACATCTGGTTAAGGCTCCATACTTTGCATTGCTAGGAGTCTTAGCTATGGTCACCCTTATAGATTCCTGGGAATTTTCACTTCCTAGGTTTCTAACAAGGTTTCTCAGAGATGCACCCTCCAATCCAGTTGTCTCTCCCAGTACTCCCTCACTCCATCTTCTCCCTACCTCTCCTATCTCCACTGCCTCCCTCAGACAGCCCCCTTCTTCTATTCTATTTCTCCCTCTCAGTGAAATTCAAGTGTACCCCCATTGGGTTTTTCTTGTTACTTAGCTTCGTTGGCTCTGTGCTTTGTAGTGTGGTTGTCCTATGCTTTATAACTAATACCCACCTGTGAGTACATACCATGTTTGCCACTCTGGGTCTGGGTTACCTCCCTCAGGATAATCTTTTCTAGTTCCATACATTTGCTTGCAAAATTTATGATGTCCCCCCGCCCCTTTGATATCAGAACAATTCTCCATTGAGTAAATGTACCACATTTTCTTTATCCATTCTTCATTTGAAGGACATCTGGGTTGTTTCTAGCTTCTGGCTATTACAAATAAAGTTGCTATAAACATACTTGAGCAAGTACCCCTGTGGTGTGATGGGGTTTCCTTTGGGTATTTGTTAGCTCTTGAGGTAGATCTATTTCCAATTTTCTGAGAAACTGCCACATTGATTTCCAACGTGACTGTACAAGCTTGAACTCCCACCAGCAATGGAGGAGTGTTTCCCTTGCTGTACATACTTGCCAATTTGAATTTTCTATCTTAGCCATTCTGACTGGTGGAAAATGGAATCTCAGAATTGTTTTGATTTGCATTTCTCTCAAGACTAAGCATGTTGAACATTTCTTTAAGTGCATCTTGACCATTAGAGATTCCTCTGTTGAGAATACTCTGTTTGGCTGTGAACCCCCATTTTTAATTGGGTTATTTGGTTGTTTGGCGTCTAGTTTCTTGAATTCTTTATATATTTCAGATACTAGCCTTCTGTCAGAGGTGGAGTTGGTGGAAATCTTTCCGGCTTTGCTGGTTCATCCTTTTGATGGTGTCCTTTGCCTTATAGAAGCTTTTCCAGCTTCATGAGGTCCCACTTATTAATTGTTGATCTTAGTGTCTGAGCTGATGGTCTTCTGTTCAGGAAGTTGTTTCCGGCCACAATTCATTCAAGGCTCTTCCCTCCTTTCTCTTCTATCATATTTAGTGTATCTAACTTTATGTTGAGGGTTTTGATCCACTTGGACTCGGGTTTTGTGCATGGTGATAGATATGGATCTATTTGCATTCTTCTAATGTGCAGGCATCCACCACTTAGACCAGCACTAGTTGTTGAAAATGTTTTCTTTTTTCCATTGTATAATTTTGGATTCTTTGTCAAAACTCAAGTGGCCATAGGCGTGTGGATTTACTCCTGGTTCTTCAATTTGATTCCATTGATCAACCTGTCTGTTTTTTGCCACAACCATGCAGTTTTTAGTGTTATTGCTCTGGGATAGAGCTTGAAATCAGGGATGGTGATACCTTCGGAAGTTCTTTTATTTTTACATTATAGTGTTAGTTCTCCTTTTTGTTGTTCTTATTGTTTTCCAAATGAAATGGAATGTTCTTTCAAGGACTGTAAAGAATTATATTGGAATTTGGGTGGGAAGCATGTTGAATTTCTAGATTTGTTTTGGTAGGACAGCAACTTTTACTGTTAATTCTACTGATCCTTGAACATGGGAGATCTTTCCATCATCTGATATTTTTTCTTTTCAATTTTTTTTCTTCAGAATCTCAAAGTTCTTGTCATGATTGATTTGATATACTTGTTTGATTAGAGTTACACTGAGATAAGGAAATTAGGGAAACAACACCTTTCATAATGGCCAAAAATAATATAAAATATCTTGGTGTGACTCAGTATGTTTTTAAAAGAGTACACAAAACTGGGAGGGAAAAGTGATGGTGGTTGGGAGGAGGAATGAAGAGAATGAAAAGCAATGGGGAAGTAGATTTTATCAAAATACATTAATATTATAAATTTTCAATTAACAAAAAAAAAACTTTAAAAAAATGAGTTGTTAGAGTTGGGTGGCAATACTGATTCTGATAATCTCTTAACTCCTAAACTTTTTAACACACAAATCATAATTAAATTAAATGTGGTACATTTCTTATAATTCCAGTGTTCAGGAGGCTGAGGCAGGGGGATCATGACTTTGAGGCCAACCTGGACTACAGAGATTCAGATTTTTAAAAAAGGAGTAGATGAAACAGGGGAACAAAAGGAGGAAGAGAAAGAAGAGGAGGAAGAGGAGGAAAAGAAGCTGAAGGATGGAGAAAGGGAAGAATGCTGATTTTCTGGGCACTTGTGAAGATCTTCCTAGTCTCAAAATCAAGAATGATTATAGATTTTGTGTAAGAAACAGTTCAGTTTTTTTAGAAATGTTTTAAAATAAATCCTATGCGTATGGTATCCATAAAGAGAACTGTTTAAAGTTTACATTTTATTATTATCTATGTGTACGTGATTGGGGGGGGGCTTCCAAGGGTGTGGGTGTGTGGGTGCAGATGCCTGTGAAGTCCAGAAGAGAGTGTCAATCTCCTAAAGCTAGGGTAACCCGCAGTTGGGAGCTGGAGCTGGACATGGGTGCTCTGTAAGGGCAGCAAGTAGTCTTAAGCACTGAATGGTGTCTCAAGACCTGTGAAGAGTATTTCTAAAGGAAAATAAGATAAACAACATATGGCTTGAATAATGGAAAAGAATATTTTTCTTATATCATAAAATTATTATTAGGAATAATTAATTCTGACTAAATTAAAGCATGTGTTTAATGTAATTTTCTTGGAATGTTCTAATAACAGACTCAGATTTTTAAAATTATTCTTTGACAATTTCAAGTGTATTTAGAATACATTCTTGTCATACCTAGTCCATGACCCTCTTTTTCTCTTTTTCCTTTGAAAACTCTCTATTTAGGTCCCCAGGTCCATTTCTTAAATGGATCACTTGGTTTTTAACTGCTTTTTTTTTTATTGTTTGTATGTTCTGGATATTAATCCTCTGTCAGATATACATATGCATATACATATACATATATCTGACCAAGGTTGTCTCCTACTTTGTGGGCTTCCCCTTCACCTTGCTGATAGCTTCTATAGTTGTGCAGAAGCTTCTTAATTTTGAAGTCCCACTTGCTAATCGTCGGTCCTCATTCATTTAATTCTTAAAAGCCCAGGAGGTGTCAACCATACACAAAGAACTACAGGTACCTGAGGAAAGCTGGGAGGAGGAAAACTAGTTTCCCTCATAGCAGAGCACTGCAGTTGGCTACCCAGTGCCAAGGCCAGCCATGAAAGCTTATAAACAAGTGGCACTAGGCAGACTGAGAAGGCCATATTTAGGAAGATAGATACAAATACATATAACAGTAAAAAAAAGAGGTCATGGATTCTAAGGAGAACATGGAAGAAAATATCAGAGTGGAGGCAGAACAGTTGTAATATTTCACTCTCAAAACACTAAGAAAACATTATAAAAGAAAAGGTTGAGAGCAACGTCAGTGCAGAAGCTGAGTAGCAGTTACCTTATGGAGGTTGGAGAATCAGTTCTAAGTGTGCAAGGCTGACATAACCGCAGGCCGAGGAAGGTAGCCCGTATCACACTGCAAACTGGCAACCTGCCGACCGACTAGAGCTGAAGATAGCCATATGATACTGCTGGGGTTGCGGACTTACTTGAGCCTTAGGGATCATTTCATTAAACGTAGGGCCACTGAAATGTGATCTTATCTGCTCAGTACATATCATGAAAAACAAATGTGAACTTAAAGAAAACTTAGGTTTTTATTAGGAAAAGGGAAAGAGGTGATAGGATGTCTAGGTAGCAGGCAGAGGAGCTGCCTTCTCTTGGTGACATGGCTTTGCACAGGGAAGTGACAGTAGAGTTCTGCATGGCATGTGTCAGGCAGGAGCTGAAGGAATAGATGGGGAGGGAGGGTATGGACCAGCACTTTCACTTTAGGAGTAGACGTTTACAGATCAACAAAACAAGGAGACCTCGACTGACCCAAGTGACTGTCAAGTTGGAAACACCAGTGAACAGCTCTATTTGATGTGAAATTGGTACAAAATGAGCTTGATACATCTTAGAATATAAGTAAGAAGTTGCTTTAAAAAATCTATTGAAATATGTCAGAGGAGCCCAAGAACTAACTGAAAAGAGAATGTGACAGTTTAAAGGCACAAAAAATAAATTAAGTAATTTTAGATTATAATAACAATATTAAATAACATCATAGTGTATACTCACATAAATACATGACTGAATAAAGTGACCAGTCAGATATAAAAACCATACCTCTTGTGTGAAGGTATCCCAAATAAGTTATGTACGGTTTGTAGTCCTAAGATGTCGAAGCGAGTGTAACTCTCCACTTCTTAAATGTGAACTCGCACTTCCATTCAATCATGACAGTGTGAAGAAAGAGACAGAGAGCATCACTGTGTGAGAAAGAAGACGGGAGAAGAGGAGCATCATTGGAGGAGTGTCAGGGGTGTGAGGTGAGACTGTAAGCTTGCCCCATACCTCAAGGGTTGCTCACCCCTTTCTAGATTCTGCAGCACTGAGAGATTCACTACGGCATCCCCTGAGTGCCTCCATACTCCATGCTATTTCACTCTGTGCTGAGACCCTCTCATCGAGCCCAGGCTGGTCTTACGATTGCCACTCAGCCTAGGACATACCTTGGACTCCTGGTCTAGATTACAGGCAGGCATCAGCATGCTCAGCCAAGGCTACTTTGATTCTAAAACCTGGAGCCTTCGGTGTAGTCCTCCCAGCAGAGCAGGGGTGAGTTCCCCCTGCTGAGTGAACATACTGACTCACCTTTCATAACTCTCTCATGCACTTCACTCTGTGGGTCAGAACTAGCCATCCTGGCCAAGCCGGAAAGAGATTAAAAGATCAGCGAGGCTTTTACTTCCCATGGCATACCCACACTCACTTAGCTCTGTTCCCCGCATCAGGAGTGATCATGTATTCCCTTTTATTTACATATTACAGGCCCAGAGCTGGCTTCAGGCCTCCAAGACACTCAGTCCCCACACCCGCTGGGGAGCATTTCCCATTTCTCTTCAATATCTTTGAGCTCAGTTAGCTGTAAAATTGAAGATTTATATTCTCTGCTGCTTTCCAGAGCTCCGTATCCAAATTTCTAATTTTCTACCTATTTTACCCGAATTTCCTGTGAGTACCCTACAGTCGTACATTTCAAACAAAGCCATCTTCTTCAGCAAATTTTTCTTCTTGTCCTTGATGCCCACCTCCTTTAAAGAAAGCACTCTCCCGAGCATCCAGATTGTGGCTGACATACTCCTCACACTGACTCTCATCTGGTGTGGCTGGAAACACCTCAAAGCAGCTCTTCATTTTTACCTAAGTTTTTAAAGCAAGGGTCATGTACTGGAAAGTGTCCCTGGCAAACCTGGCCTCCTCCAGGTTATCCTTAGCAAATCACCAACTCGATTCTTCTTCATATACACATGCACACACATGCACATCAAATGGATTTTGTCATACACATGTGCAGGCACACATACACACAGAGAGAGGGGAGAGAGAGAGAGAGAGAGAGAGAGAGAGAGAGAGAGAGAGAGAGAGAGAGAGAGAGAGAGAGAGGGGGAGAGAGAGTTTTTGTCTCTGTACCTCTCCCCTGCTATGAATCTACTGTTACAGGAAAAAGTAACCACAGACAATAGTAGCCTATTTTGTTTCGTTTCGTTTTGTTTCGCTTTACAGGAAAGTATTGGATTACAAATTACCTTCCCTAGCCACTAATTCTAAATCCTGTTATGTCTTAGTACTAGATATAGATCGTAAGTGGCAATATGCTTTATACAGTGTGGTACCTTGCATTTATCACTTAACTCTTTAGTTTACAGAAAAGGATATATATGTTTAAATAATATATATACATATATATAAACTATAATGTATGTATATATATGTATACATATTTATATCTGTGTGAGTGTATGTTCAGTTGCTTTTCTGCTGTTGTGATAAGACACCAGGATCAAGGTAACTCATGGAAGAATTTATTTTGGTTTATGGTTCCAGAGATTTGACTCCATCGTGGTGGAGAAACACAGGAGCAGAAGGCACAGTGGTCAGAATCAAGTATAAGCACAGAACTGAGAGCACAAATTAGAAGAAGGCAAGGGTTTTTACACTCAAACTCCATGCCAATGATGAACTTCCTCCAGCAGGGCCATATTCACTAAACCTTCTCAAACAGCTCTGTCAGCTGGGGACTAAGTATTCCAGTATCCGGGCCTGTTGGGAACATTCTCATTCATTCAAACCTCTCCCTCCCCTCCCCCTCCCTCCCCCCCACAACTCACACAGACAGACAGACAGACAGAGCAGACAGAGAAAGACAGAGAGAGAGAGACAGAGACAGAGAGAGAGAGACACAGAGAGAGAGACACAGAGAGAGAGAAACATTTTTGTCTGTGTACCGCATCACTGCATCAATCTACTGATACTTAAATTGCTTTGTACTGGTGAGAATTTAAACTGTTACCAAATTTTGGTCCTGTGAATAATGTAAAACTATGTATAGATCTTTCTCTACATGGTGGTTGGGGAAAGGTAAAATTATGTTCATGTCTAAGTTAATTTATAGAATAAAATTTTTAAAAATGCCATTGGATCAAATGTCATTTATTGGTTTTTGATAAATACTTCCAAATCAGTTGTGAAATTATATCAATTTATTCATCCATAAATCTTATAGTATGGTGTCTTCCCCCCCATTTTCACTGGGATCGTTTTTACAATTTTAACTAATTTTAATGTTAGCATTCATAGTACTGCTGTGTCTCAGCACAGGATCGTCATGCATATGTGGACTCCGCTTTGTCATATTATGTCATATTATATCTGCTCCCCAGATCTGTATGCCAGTTACAAGGGGTTTTTTGTTTGTTTGTTTTGTTTTGTTTGTGTTTGTTGTTGTTGCTGCTGCTGCTGCTGTTACTCTTTTTGTTTGTTGTTTTTTAATTTGCTGATTAGACTGATCAACACTCGGACTCATGAAACTGTGGTGGCACGAAAGACTGCACAGGTTGAAACCAAAGTCTAACACTGAGAAAGGAAGTGTGCACAAAGCCCTACCTTTAAACAAGAAGCTACCGGCAATTGATGTGAAAGTGAAAATCAGCTTTCTACGATGGAGTGTCACTAGGTATGTCAACCACACTGCAAGGCAGGCCCCATGCCCAGGAGTAGTTGATCAACACAAAACAGACTCGTGGTTTTTGTTGTTGTTGGTTTTTCTCGGTGTTTTTATCTTATTGATTTTCTTTTATTTAGTTTGTCTCTTTTGATTTTTCACCTTTTGATTTTTGTTTTTTCTTTTCTTTTTTTTTTCTTTTTTTCTTTCTTTTTTCTTTTTCAAGCCAGAGAAATAACATGTATTTAGGTGGACAGGCTCTGGAAGAAGTTGAGGAGAAGAAAGTATATGATCAAAATAGAGTGTATTAAAATTTTTAAAAATGATTTAATTTGCCTATCAATTAAGTAAAATATTTGCATTTTCATTTTGAGCAACATCTTCTGATATTTCAAGTTCCACTCACCTAAAATAACAGCAATTACATTTCTTCTGCTTCCTAGTGTCTAGAACCTGGGAAGACACATGGTGACTGTTCTCAGATGAGAGTCGGTGCACACAGGTCAGGTTCTCTACAGAAAGGAGGACACATAAGGTTGGCCTTCAAGGACAACATCAAGGATGGTCATCTCTGGCTCATCTACAGGCCACAGATGTGGGAAAGGAGACCCAGGCAGGTACCAGGCTTACACTGACCTGAGGAAGGGACTTAGTTAGCTTTAAGGAAGGCTACAACATTGAAGTCACATGACAAAGCAGAGAAAGAACTCTGGGTTCTACAGTTCTTCATGGGTAGCCATCTTGACTGAATGATAGGATTCAGGGGCCCACAAAAGTGGAGTAACTGTGGGCTGAAAAGCTAACCAACTCTCAGATGAAACACCAAACATTTGAGGGAAGGGCTACCATGGGAGAGAGACTCTCACAGTCTCCCTGACACACTCAATGGCACCTCAGGAGAAGAAAAAATTAAGTGATCAGAGTGATCTATACCCACAGTACAGCCAACACCCCCTTGTGTTAACAAGTTGTTAAAACAAAACTTGGGGGGATAAAATGATTCCAGCAGCAACTGAATTGCCTGCTAGCATGTTTCAAAGTGAAACAAGTCACCCAAAAGTCCCAGATCTTCAATAAGGAACTGTGTATAGGGTTCTGTGACCAATAAAGAAAGAATTGCCAAATGGACTGAACACCAGGAAAACATGCCCCTTGACTAGGAAAAATAGAAGTCTGTGAAAATGGAATGGGGTAGTGTTGGTACAGACAGCATTGTAAAGTAATTCTATGTCCTTACTTTCTATATTCCGATAAACCCATTATAAGTTGGAAATGCATGCAATCTACTCAACTTTCTGACCAGTTTAGCAACATAGACCTCTACAGAGCTGTGGCTATTTTCCCTTACTATGGAGGCTGCTTGAGAGCTGTGCTTATATCACTGGCTAGAAGGTTCTCTATGGCATATTGCTCATCCAGGAAAGAGTCAAAATCAAAATGAGAAATACAGTTTCGAAATGTGCCTTGCTTTTACTGCGGTAAAGGAAAATAATTATTGAATTATTGTAAGCCAAGAACCATCTTTCCATTAAATATAAGAGCAAACATGGAAATTACTTGGGAAAGCAATGTTCTAGCTTCAGGATATGATAGTGTACCCATGAGATTTTGCCTGAAGGTGCTGAGAAATGCAGCTGTGTGGTTTGCCAAGGACAGAGTGCCGAGTTGGAGGCTGAGAAGCAAGAATAAGTAGGTAATTTAGTGAGGTGGGATTTTAGAAATAGGTCAGACATGACAGAGTCTGGCGTCAGACTCTAAGCGTGGTCTCTGCCGAAATCATGATTTGAGTGTGAAGCCTCACATGGGAAGCAGGGAAATTTGCCTCAAAGGGGAGAAGGGTAATTTTCTGTGACACTTGTGTGTGGATGACCTTTGGCAGGCACCATTCTCCAGGTACAGTTGGTCTGAGCAGTTTCTCTGAAAATCACTGGCTAGGTGCTAAGCTCTCTTGATGAAGACAGAGTCACAGAGGGAGGGAAATGGCAAGTGATACATGAAAGCTAAGGATATTTTGGGGACTGGGTGGGATGGTACAAGGAGGAGTCAGGGAGAAAAGAAGGGAAGGAAAAAAACAACCCAAAATTTCAAACAAAAAAGAATTGTTTAAAAATTCCATATAATGAAATATGTGTATGCTAATGAAACATAATAATAAATAAACTTAATTCTTCTTCATGATTTACAATGTACTTTAATAATGAATTTAGAGAAAATTTATTTACTCTTCTTTTATTTCAAATTTACTAAATAGCATTACATTAAAATTTGCCTACTATATTTTTCAATGCATAATATAAACTGAAAAATGTTCTGGATCTAAATTTCTTTTTAAAGAAAATTAAAGTGGAGCCAAGATATCAAGGACCGGATCTATGAAAAAATCTTCAGCTTGAATCAAAGCAAATTAATTGCCAACAACAACAACAGTGGTACTAGTAACAGTAGCTGAAAGGAAAAAAAGAGAATCCATAGTTATTAAATTTTTTTCACTAAAAAGATGACCAGACCAGTCACACATAAAAATGGAAACAAGAGAGTCCTGTGTGCAGAAAAATTATCAATTAAAAGTTAACCTGAGTGGATTCTGATTTTGTGTTTAACAAAGACTACATACAAAGTTAGTTTTGGAATGTGGTCTGAACTAAAGGAAATTGTGACAATAGTCAAAGGCAAGATAGGGAATGTTAACAGTGAAAACTATAGAAAAGAACCAACAGAAAAATTGGATAGAGAGATCCAAAAGTTGAAAGTATAATAAGCAAAATAAAAAATGTCATTAAGAGATTTAGCAGAATGTCTGAAGACGTTTAGGGAAGAATTATTGAAATTGAATACAAGTGGCAGGCATTAAATTTAGGAGGAAGGGAGAGTGGGGAAAGAGGGAGGAGGGAGGAAAGAAAGTGATAGAGATAGATAGAAATAGATAAAAACAGAGATGGGGATCAAAATGACCAAGCCAGCTCAGTCAGTCAACAGGGTCTCAAGAGAGGGAGTGAGGACTGAAAAGAAAAATTTAACAATTAGACGAAATTATAATATGACTCCGCTCAGTGCTAAGGCTGAAGCAGCTTTATTTTTCTCCAGCCTGCTTTTATATCACTCTACGTACATCCAAAAAACACGGTCAGTTCTTAGATCAAAGACAAAGTAAACAAACAAAGTAGTGAACAAAGAGATCACACAAGATACTCAAGCAAAGTAGTAAGCCAAAGGATCACACAAGGTAATAAATTAGTAAAGTAGAGATCACACAAGGGAGTGATTCAGCACAGCAGTAAACAAGGCCCCCATGGCCACTGTTACTAATATTCTTATCTGAGCCTGCTTCCTTGTCTGAGCCCGGTGACAAGTGCCAAATTCCTAGAAGCAGCACCAAAAGCTCTCAACATAGAGAGAGGGGGTGGAGAGATAGAGATGGAGATATAAGGGGGAGAGAATTAACACAGCAATGGGGATGAGGAAGAAAATTAAATAAACAAGGAGTCGGGCTGCAAATTCGCTACGAAGCATAAGCATCCAGATAACACCACTGTTGCCATCACAGCTGCTGCTGAAAGCCAAAGCTAAAGAGGAGACTTGGGCAAGCAAGAGGCAAGTGGAAGATTGTCTCTAAGTGAGGAGCAGTGTGAGCAATGACTAACTTCTCAGCCAAAACAACAGAGCCAACCTGAGGATTCCTAGAAGGGCAGTACTTCAAATTCACATATTCAAATTCACAGAATTGATTGCAACAAGCTAGGAAGAAAGGGACTATGCAAATGGTCTGCATCAAGGAACTAGAATCACCATAAAGAGTGAGGAGATTAAACAGTCTTTAAGAAAGTTTGTGTAGGGGGGTATGACTGAATAATAAGGAAACACTCAACAGGACTTAGTAATAATTAAAAATACATCTACTAAATGCACTTGAGAAGCACCCCTGAAAGTCTGTCTCCGTGTGGTCACCAACAGCACAACAAAATGTATAAAGGAATGATTACAAAACTGGAGGACAGATCAACAATTAGCTCTGATCATTGTAGTGACTTCTCCATGGTCCTATGGTCCTCTTTACGGTCCTCTTCATGTTTTCTCTATGGTCCTCTCTATGATCCTTTCCATGGTCCTCTTCATGTTCTCTCCATGGTCCTCTCTATGGTCCTCTCCATGTTTTCTCCATGTTCTCTCCATGCTCCTCTTCATGATTCTCACCTAGCCCTTTCCATTTCCTCTCCACACTCCTTCCATACTTCTCACATGGTCTTCCCCATGACCCTCTCCATAGTTCTTTCCGTGGCTGTCACCATAGTCTTCATGCTTTCTCCATGGTCTTCTCCATGATTCTCTCCATAGTCCTTTCCATTCTTCTCTTCATCGACCTCTTAATGATCCTTCTGTAGTCCTCACCATAGTCCTCATCATGCTGTTCCCCATGGTTGTCTCCATGGTCCTCACCCTGGTCCTCTCAATGATCCTCTTCATGCTTTCTCCATGGTCCTCTCAATGTTCCTCTCCATGGTCCTCTCCATGTTTCTCTCCATGGTCCTCTCTGTGCTCTTCCCAATACTAGGGAGAATATGTAGATGATCAGTACAAGTATAATACACATGAAAAATAATATCTCAGTTGCACTGAGAATTATAGTGTCCTCCACACACCATGTGAGGAAATCCCATTATTTTTAACTATGTGGAAAAAACATACAGAGGGCAAGTTTCAACAACGTTGAGAGGTTTTAAATTGTACAGCATATGTTATCCAAACACAAAATTCAACTGTAAATCAGTGACAGGTTCTTCTTCAAAATCTTTAAATTTGGGAAGTAAGTTGTCTTCCTCTAAAAAGGTCATATGTATGAAAGAAAAGTACAAACAGTATTGGAAACTATAGGTAGGATAAACATTTTCAGAAATATGAAAATGTATAGAATTTATACATTGACAAAGGGCACAAATAGAAACATGTGACATCAAATGCTTATGTTAAGAAAAAATATGTCACCAAAGATATGGTAGAAGAAAAAGAAATTAAACCCAAAATTGGTAACAGAGAAAAAGAAAGGAGTAAAAGAAAGGAAACAAATAGGAAAAATGCAGTTGAGTAAGAAGTTAAGAGCTGCTTCACTATAACAGATGTTGATAAGCCTCTGGTGGGAAAAAAAGGAAAGAAAATATAATTTATGAGTAATGGGGATGCAAAGAGTTCTTACTACAAACCATACATACATCACAGAAAAACAAAGCACATTTATGTGACTTCCAATATGGTTGCTGAGATGACATGGGCCTTAGGGGCAGCTGAAGTGGAAAGGGCCAAGCTTTCTAGTCTTTAGCAGGGATAGCAGGCAGCTTCAGCTGTGTCCTTTTAGTGTGGCAGAGTACAGTCTGACAACAACCTTGAGAAACTGGTAGTTACATAATCCAAAGACCACTTATCATGAAATCCTTTGAGAACGTTCCTAAATGTGTATCCAAGAGACATTAAATCATTTCTGTGCAAGAGCTGTGCAAACAGCCTTGCTGAGCAGATATGGCCATAGAACCTCACTGTGGCAACACGTGAATAGGATATATATTCTATGTGATATATGTTCACATTGATATATATTCAATATAAAGGAACAAACACCTTTCATGTGCACATGGATAAACCAAAAACATGCAAAGATAGTTATCAAAAAGTTTATGGTGTCTGGATCAATTTAAAGCTGGAGAAAATAAATGTGTTTTTTTTAATTATTTATTTATTTGTTTACTTATTTATATATTTATATTCTGACTGAAGTCCCCTCCCTCCTCTTCTCCTTCTCTTTTCCCAGTCCCACCCTTACAAATTCCTTCATCCATTACCCACTCCCTTTCTCCTCAATATGTCTTCATAGCAGGAAAAAGCTCATTGGTTTCCTGGATAGACATGAAATTACAGACAACACAGGGAGACCTCTTTGTAGCAATTAAAATATTCAATGTGTGATTGCAGTGGTCATTGTCTGCCCAAAGCCATTAATCTGTGCACTGGAATTGTGTTTATTTCATTCTTGATAAACTATTTCCCAAGTCTCATTTAAATAATAAACATATTCTTTTCTAAAATTTGAATAAACTTTAGCATGATTTCTGTTTTGAGAGCTGTTTGCATTTCTTCCTCATTGGTGTTTTAGTTTGGGTTTCTATTTATGTGAAAAACTCCGTGACTAAGAGCAACTTGGAGAGGGAAGGGTTTATTTCACCTTATAGCTTGTAAGTCTCTCACTGAAGTAAGCCAGGGCAGGAACTTATGGCAGGAACCTGGATGCAGGAACTAAAGCCAAAGTCATGGAGGGATGCTACCTCCTGGCTTCCTCTTCATTGTTTGCTCAGTCTGCTTTCTTATAGTATCCAGGACCACCCACCCAGGGTTGACACTCCCTTCAGGGGAATGGGCCCTCACATCAAACATCAATTAAGAAAATATACCAGAGGCTTGCCCATGCCAATCTGGTGGCAACATTTTCTCTATGGGGCTTTCTGCTTCTAAAATGCTGTAGCTTATGCCAAGTTGACATAAAACTAGCAGCAGAGGTGACCTTTCTGCTTATGTCCTTTGCTCATCTTTTCTTAATGGGAAAATATATAATATCATTGTATACTGAGTGGAAACTATTTAAAACTAATGTGTTTTGATTCATTGAAAAACTTACCTATTTGAAAACATTACCAAGTACTGATATGTTCACATGTTTTACCATGTGAACATATATGTACATGTGACATGTATGTATCCATATACACCTACACACACATACACATACCCTGGAAATGTCATTATATAAGACATATTTTTTATGAAATCTAACTATAAATGCCAACTGAAAGTTTCAGAATTTGAATGGATTCATCCTATTTCTCTATTTCCCATTACTTTCCCTCTGTTTTCTCACCTATACTTCCTGGATCTCCTTCCCAGCCATACCTAACTCTGGCTGCCCCTCATGCAGCTCAGATGCCCATCCTCCTTTACCTGCTGTCCTCACTGTGGTCCTACCCCTAGTCTTTCCTCTTACACATTCTTCTACTGTAGCACATTCTGCATGGTAGGCATTAAAATTGGTAAGCTGAGGGAGAGGAAAAGGCAGTGAACAATTTCCCAGGCAGTAGAGACCACATCTCCTTGTCCATATGTCAAATGATTTTTGGGATGCTCCAAACCTTTGATGTCCATGGAAGTTAGACAGTGTGTTGCCCTCAAACTAAAGGAAGCTCTTTGTTACTCTGTTTGCTGATTTACCTGACAGCTCCCAAATGCTGAACACTTGCACACACAGACAGGAATTGCATCTCACTTGACAATTTGGTACCCTGGTTAGTGAGGGCATCGTCATCACACAGCCTCATTTCTGTAACTGTGGGCAGCTGATATTTATCACTACCTCCTTCTGCTACCCTTTCTGTACTCACTTTACCTTCTTGATCAAAAACTTAGTTCAAACTCTGTATTCATACACACATGGGAAACACGTAAACTGTTCATGTAAATACACAAACATACATAGGTATACATATAATTGCATGTATCTAGTATATATTTGGGTACAGTAATAAAAGTTCATGGTTGTGCATATCTATCCTGGGATGCAGTACTACAGTGTGAATTTCTGAAGGGAAAAGATCCTGCCTGCCATCTCTATCCCATACAACCACAGTCAAGGCCAGTGCCTGTTGAGTTAGTGAAGGAAGGAAGAAGGTGATATTCATAGACAAACATCGAAGAATGGCTATCTCTCTGGAATTGATACAAGCGTGTAGGGTCAGAGATAGCTTTGTGGTTTCTCTGGCATCTAGTTTCTGATTGTATCATTTTCTCCCACCAGGGAGAGCTTAGGTTAAGGCTGATTTGAGTCCAGTGAACTGACAAGTGACCTTTTCTGTTACATCGGACTGAACTCTGGGGCTTAGAAGGACTTGATGAGAATCCTGGGGACCATTAAGAAGGATTAGGATGATGTCACCTTCTTCAATACTTTGTCCTTTCTCAGAGCGTTGATGCTCTGGGCAATGGCAGGAAGGAAGAACTGAAACTTCCTTTCAGATCCAATGATAGCAGTGACCATACCCATTCAGGGAATGGAGCCAGGCGCTGACATGACCCGTCATAGAAAGTAGATGCTCACACGGGGACAGGGGAGCCTGGCAGTGGCTAAGTAGCCATGTGAGCATGGAAAGTGTCTTTATCCAGAAGGCAATGTTTGCATCTGTCTTTGGGGTGGTGATTTTGGCATAAAGGCTCAGATACAGAAAAATAACCTGTGATTGACTCTGGGGAGAAAAGACAGCAGATGATATAAACAGACATCTATAGTAAGTAAATAAAAAAAAGAAACTGCCCTATCCCCTTTTTATTTCACAATAGACTGTCATGTTGCAACTCTGTAGAAAATCCAGACAAAGTCTCATGTTAAAGGGAGACACGTTTTCTTCATTTTCTTGTTTGCTTTACTTTTCAAATATATCTAAGATCATACCTTCAGTTGATTTGAAGATCACAGGCCCACCCATGGACAAGACTTGGACAGTTATGTATAGCCTCTCTGATAAGCGAGCTTCTAGATGTTCCTCAAAAGCAGAGATTCATTTTATATTTTTGATCATCTTGTAGAGTTTCTGATTTAAGAAAGGGCCTCACTAGCCCAGGTTATCCCCAGAGTCACAGAAGCCCTCCTTCCTCAATATCTCAAGGCCTGGGATCACACCTGTCTTTAATGTGAATACAGTCATTTCATGTGACAAAAATTCAGGAAATTCAGGAGATTGCTTCTCTGAAACATTCTTTTGTCCTGAGTGTCATTAAATGGACCGTGAGTAACACATATCCACATCTACACACACACACACACACACACACACACACACACACACTTTCTTTCCAAATAAATGTCCTCTAAGTCAGTGCTGTGGATAGTTAGTTCCAGGTGGCTACTCAATGTCCGTTCTTTCTTTTATGCAAGCTGAACCCAAGCAATGGACTCACTATCTGGTTGATCTCCCATGCTCCCTGGCAGTTAGAGAACAAGCAATATATGAGTTCCTGTTGGGAGAATGTAGGTGAAAACTTCTGGCTGGATGACTCCCAAAGAAACGTTATTGCTTCTTACTTTTCTACCTTAGCCCCATGGCTGCATACTACAAATTGTCCTCGAGTCTGGAGATGTATAGTTACACAGCACAATGCTTGTCCAGCATGTGAGAAAGTTCTTCTTCAAATCCCAGCCTTAATAAATCAATAAGTGAAACATTGAACTAAAACTGCCTTGACATTCTGAGAATGAAAGCCATAACCCCAGAAAATCTGAGTGTAATCATACATAGGAGTTTAGGTGCCTTGATGCTTTACTGACTTTTTAGCAACTCCAAAGTCCCTACAGCCAGACTTGCCTCAAGCCTCCTAGCTGGTAAACTCTCCTTAGGCTGAGACATGGATTCCTGATCTGACCACTGTTTCTCAGTTCAGCTCTGTCTCCCATCCATTCTTCCCACTTGATACAGGACTAACCCCTGGTCTTGCTACTTTAATCTCCCTGCCATGTTGTCACAGTTCACCCTTGATTTAATTTAGACTCTAATCCTGTGTCACCTTCTCATAACGCCATACTTGGATCACTATTTCATTACGCTCAACATACCCCACTGTATTAGTCATGATTTCATTGCTGTGAAGACACGCCATGACCAAGGCAACTCTTATAAAAGCTACATTTAACTGGGACCAGCTTACAGTTTTAGAGGCTCAGCACATTACCATCATGGTGGGAAGCATGGCAGTGTGCAGGCGGACTTGGTGCTAGAGAAGTAGTTCAGAATTTGACATCTTAATCTGAAGGCAGCCAAGAAGAGACTGTCTTCCAGAAGCCAAGGCATCCGGGAGGAGGGCCTCTTCTGCACTGGGTGGAGCCTGGGCACTTAGAGACCTCAAAGCCTGCCTCCACAGTGGCACACTTCCTCCAACAGGGCCACACTTTTACCTACAAGGCCTACAACTCCTAATAGTGCCAATTCCCATGGGCCAAGCATATTCACAAACACCATACCTACCAAGAATACTCATTACATTATTAGCTCTAGAAATCGGAACACTGTGTATCACGTAATATTTTACCCCTCCTTAGAAACTGGCTCCACACTATACCACAGTTAACCTGAACTCACCTGTTGGCCCTGTGAGTACATAGCCAATCCAGTCCATTAGCACTGCAAAACAAGGGCTTTGCAGAAGTCTCTTGGGGGCTGGGGAGTGGGGGTGGGGTGATTTGACTCAAGTCCTGACTTTTGCATTTGTTAGGGCTACAACCCATTTGCTTCATTTTCTTACTTGTAAAATAGGCTAATATTATGCCATGGTTTAAAATTACCAGGTGAGAACCTGTCAGAAAGAAAAGCCAGAACCTATTTATTATTACCATGATCAGTGTCATTATTATTATTGTAACAATTATCCTCATTTCTGCACCTTTATTTTTCTCAGCTATCACTGTGAGATAATAATATGCTTTTTTCTCAGAAAGTTGTGACAATCGAAAGAGCCTATATCACAGTTATTGCTATATTTTAAAATTGGTTGTCACTTTGCCATATTAGTTTCTTATATGCAAATTAGTTAGAACATAACCTCTTCAGCATAGAAACTTTCTCTTTTATTGGACTATGAGTTTTCAGGACAGGGTAGTGACTGTTATTATTTCGGAGAATTACAGAGTTTGACAATGACCACATGGATCGAGTGGCATGCACATGTCCTGTGCCATCATGCAATTGGTCCTTACAATAATCATAGACATCTAAAACCTTATCTTTGGAGAAAAATGAGGCAGAAGAAGAGTGTAAAAGACTTGCAAGATATAAACTACTAAGAGGTAGGTACAAGCTTTGGACTAAAGTGATGTGGCATCTACACCCTGGCCTCTACGTTTTATTTTTTTTTTCCCCACAAAGAAAGGTTTAATGAAAGGACGAGGCAAGGGAGAGGGATGAGAGAAAGAAGAAGAGTAGAAGAGGAGAAGAGTAGAGACCAGCCATGAGCACATGGAGGGAAGGGGGGGGAGGGAATGGGGAGAGAAGGGACAAAGGGGAAGAGGGGAAGAGCGAGAGCAGGAGAGCACACCTACAGTTTTACTGCTCACGTGTCTTGATGGGAACGCAGCAGTGTCAGGGTGCAGCAGCTTCCTGAATGGTGAAGGAGGCTGCTTCTCCTGCTCTAGCTGCCTGTGCTCAACCTCAGGGCTATCACTAGTTCTGACCTCTGAAGGTTTTAGTTTCCTCATTTGGAAAGTATGACTAGTGATAATATTGGCCTCCTGTGGCTATTGGAAGACCCGAATCCTCCAAAATGTTTAAATTCTTTAGAAAAGCACATGACAAAATTTCAGCTTTATTTTGGGCAATAATTAGAGTTACTATCGTGGAAGGTCAGAAAGTATTTGCAAGTAAATGCAGACTTATCTAGTGCTCCCTGCATAGACTGAACTTAGCACTAATAAATAAATCTCTAGTCCAGAGCTCAGAGGACAGCAGGGGGCCCAGTAATTATTTATTGATTGAACAACTTGACTGTCAAAAGTCAAGGGGTGGGGCTGGTACAGAGACCCAGCATGAGTTTGCCTTGTGCTCTGAACATTGATCTGACTCTACAGGGTGTTGAGTCCCCAGCCAGGAAGAATCCAATTTCAGAATTGTAAATGGCACGCACATCCCCTAATCCACTTCCCCTTTGCCCTACAGCTCCAGAAAACCAGTCTCCCAGTCTAACCCCTGCAGCACAGCAAGCCCTGAGCCCAGACACTGAGGACACACGCACCCCTACTTATCTCTTGGATATGAAAGCTACATTTGGACCCTTAGAATGAACAGGGTTATGGGTTTAATCAAAAGGTAACCATCCTGGGAAAGTCAGCAGACCTATGGCTTTGTGTCTGCTCTGGTGGCATAGTTCCAGTTGTGCTTAGAGCAAGTGAGGCAATAGGTCACTTGTACCGTCCCAGCATGCTCAAGAGAAGAGCATCATAGATCTTTCTTATCCTGGCAGAAACTGAGCCCATCATGGTCATTTATATATGTCATTAAAAGAGAGTCTGGGCCTCTTTCTTTTTAAAGACACAGTTCTGCATGTTGGTGATGTTCTTACTTTAGGTTGGAGGTCCTAGTGGAACTTGAGACAAGAAAGAGAAGCTAATATGTTAGCTGCATCATCCCTCACTGCTAGAGTTTTCCTGCTGCTGCCAACCCTATGTAATCCTTTAAGGACTCTATCTGGGGGCAGCTCAGTTCCCTCTAACACTTGCAGTCATGCTAAGAAGATTTTTGTGTTCCAGGGCTCAAATACTGAGCCAGGAACTTATGATCAAATGATGGACAGGGGCTGGCAAAATGGTTGGATGGGTAAAGATGCTTGGCATGTAAACTTTATGGTCTCAGTTTGATTCCATTGTGGAAGGAGAGAGACAACTTCTTCAAGTTGTTCTCTAACCTACGAACACGCCTGGGCTCATGTATGCATGGCGTATATACTCACTATGACAATAGTTTTAAATGACATGGAGAAGGGACACCTCAGTATACTCTTTCATGTTAATACTCTAAACAGAGTATTTCCAATTTGTGTCACCACCATAGATACTTACAAACACCTTCGAGGGAAGCTAAAACACAGCTGCTGTCAGTTCATTTCAAATGTTTCTGACAGCCACTTAAGGGCACCTGGAATTTCGTCAGGATTTTTCTCCAAAGGTTCTGAAAGAATTTCAGTGCACTAGACTGAAAGTAGCTATAAGAGTTCTGAAGTCCAGCTGTGAAAAGCTGCAGTCACTGCTTACCGTCTGCTCAGGTAGCCACTCTGTCCCTCAGCCCACAGCACCCACTCTAAAGGTGAGGCGAGAGAACAGCTTTCTCCACAAGGTCTAGACTTAGAGAGTTAGAGCTGCCTTCCAAGAGAAATAACTGCTTCCCTTAAGTGAAAGGCTTTACTAGGTTTCCAGTCCCCATGACCACGTGAGATCCTTAATTTCAAAAGAGCTCAAGTGGGAAAGAAGAAAATAAAATGCCAATGTTTTAGCCAGGGTTCTTTAGAGGAACAGAATACACACACACACACACACACACACACACACACACACACACACACCCCTATACACATACACACATACACACACACCTATACACATACACACACATACACACACACTCACTCATACTCTGGTTGTATTGATTATTACATGAATATGTATCATATCCATTATATTGTCTTATACAACAAGAAACTGAGTAGTTCTACAATGGCTATTTGCATTCCATAGAAGCAGAGAACCCAGTGACTGCTCAATCCAAGATGTTAGAAGAGACAGGAACAAGAGCAAATGATGGTGCATCCTCGGTCCAATGCTGAAGTCCCAGAAGCTCTTGGAGAGTTCCTAATGTGGGTCCATGCTGAAAGGTTGCAGAAGCTGAAGTCTAATGTCTCCCAGAAGTGTCAGGTATAATTGAAGATAATTGCAGGTACCATGCAAACTATCACAGGCATCTCTAATCAATTTTCTGCCGTTTATGCAGACACCATACTTTCTGTGTGGCAGCAAGCAAGAAACTATGCCTCTGTCTGGCCTTTAAGTCTTTGAATACAAGTGTACTAGTTAGTACAGCTGAATACTCACAAAGCTTTTTAGTCACTGAGTCATTTTTAAAGGGTGTATTGGTTTCTTTTCTAATGCTATGATAAATCATGGCCAAAGTAGCTTTTAGAAGGGGGGATTTATTAGACCATATGTTTTCAGAGGAATAGAAGTCTGTCACCATCACATCGTAGAGCTGGCAGCAGGCAAGTAGGCAGGGTACTAGAACAACAACTGGGAGAGCTTGCATCCTGACCCACGAACAGGAAGCAAAGAGCACACTGGGAACCAGGAGACTTATGAAGTATCAAAGTTCACCCCCGTGACATTTCTCCTTCAAAAAGTTAAGCATTCTAATTCTTCTTGTGCTAGATAGTTTCATGTGAACTTGACACAATCTAGAGTCTGATAAGAGGCCATCTCAATTAAAAAAATATTTCTATAAGATGGGTTGTAAGTAAGCCGGCAGGGCATTTTCTTAGTGATTGATAGGGGAGAGTACAACTCATTGAAGGTAGTGCCATTCCTAGTCTGGTGGTGCTGGGTTCTATAAGAAAGCAGGCTGAGCAAGCCATGGGGAGCAAGCCAGAAAGCAGCACCCCTCCATGACCTCTGCGTAAGATCCTGACTTCAGGTTCCTGTCTTCTTTAAGTTCCTGTCCTGATTTCTTTCTATGATGAACAGTGCTATGGAATTGTATGCCAAGTAAACTCTTTCCTCCCCAAGTTGCTTTAATCATGATGGTTTTGTTTGTTTGTTCATTTGCTTGCTTGCTTGCCTTTTGCAGCAATAAAAACCCAAACCAAGACACTTCCCAAACAATAGGGGATCTAGTATCTAAGCATATGGGCCTACAGGAGCCATTCTCATTCAAACCACCACATTCCATTCTCTGGCCCTCATAGGCTCATAACCAAATCATGATACAAAACAGATTTAGTCAAATTCCCCATTTTTTTTCAGTTTCAACACTTTTTAAAGTCCAAAGTCTCTTCTGACATTCAAGACAATCTCTTAACTGTAACCTCCATAATCAAAATGACAATTATACACTTCCAACATAAAATGACAAAGAATATATATTACTACTCCAAAAGGTAGGATCAGGCATCCTGATGAAATACTGAAATAAAGCAGTACAACAACTAAGCAGGAAAAACTCCAAATCCTGCAACTCTGTGTCTGGAGTCAAAGGGCTTTGCTGCTCTTCCAACATTGCTGCCTGCAGCATCTCACTCTCTCTTGGGATGGCTGTCCTCCTTTGCTCTCCTTGACATCTCTCCTTGGCAGGTATCCACAGCTTTGGCATCTTGTGGTCTCCAACAAAATCTAGGCTTCTCCTTCACAGCTTCACTCAAAGATCTCTCAGGGCCTCCTTGTGTGGACTCTCCTGCTATCCTCAATGGTCTTTTGGAAGCTGGGGGGTGGGGTGGGGTTCCTTGCATGTATGCCTTACCACATGGCTGACTTCAGCAGTTTTCCATAGCCATAGATGAAGATTCCATAACCTCTTTACTAATGTGTCCTTCATGACTATAAGACGAGAACTAAATGGGAAACATTGCTAAGTTTGGCTACCAATTGGGGGGGGGGATCCTGGCCCCCAATCACATTTGTAGCAGTTTTCCTTTCTTGCTACTTTTAAGAGTAGAAAGTTCGTTTGGTCTTTTTCTATCTCGGGTTAAAAGCTTAACCCTGTGGGGTCTAGTCCAAGGACACCCCTCCTTTTATTCTAACGAGGGCCAGGCCTCCCCCTAATCCTCTTATCTCTTTCAGCATAAGCTTTGGCTCTGACACTAAATTTCCTGGCTCTCTTTTTCTCTTCAAACTGTACATTTTGCATTTCTTTTTGCCCTGCTTGCTCATTTTTACTATAGAACTGTACAGGACTGATTATTAATAACCATGTAACAAAGTCAGTATTGGGCTATCTTGAAAGCTCCTCGGCCAAAAACGTCGTCAATTACTTTTCAAAATATCACAAGAATGGTCTTTAGCTCATTAGTAATATTGTTCGTCTCTGAAACCTCCATGTTCTGAATAACTCTCAGCATTGCTGCCTTCCAAGCTTCTACTAGATTGTTCCATTGCACTCTGCCAACAGTCTTACCCACCTTTTTAGTCTGAAGTCCCAAGGTCTTCCACATTTCTCAAAAGAACAAAAACAAAACCAAGCCAAAACAATATAAAACAACAACAAACCAGAATGGTCAGGCCTGTTACAGTAAAATAGCCCACAGCCTGGTACCAACTTCTGTATTAGTTTCTTCTCTATTGTTATAGTAAAATAGCATGACCAAGACAACTTTAGAAGGAAGTTTAGGCATCTATCACCGTTGTGGTGGGGAGTGTGGCAGCAGGGAGGCAGCAATGCTCTGTAGGGGTGGCTGAAAGCTTACATCTCTCTCCACAAGCAGGAGGCTAGAGTACACCCAAGTCAGAGAGCAGCTTTTGAAGCCTCAAAGCCCACCCACCCCTACGACATAATTCCTCTAACAACACTACACCTCCTCACCCATCCAAAATAGTTCCACAAACTGAGGACCAACTAATCATTCTCCTTTAAATCACCTCAGAAGGTACTAACAGCTGGAGTGAGTCCCCAAATTCAGATATTGCCAGCATGATGATAGAACACTGAGGGGTGGGACTATAAGAGGTGTCAAGCCTCTGGAGTTCTTACCTCATGAATGACACATAGGCCATATAAAAGAAGCTCCATGCAATATCTAACTGGAGTTCTGTCTTCCACCATGTGAGCTCACAGAATCTTCCATTTCTGCTGATGGAGCAAACAATTAAAACAAACAAATACAAAATGCCAACATAGAAGTAGAGACTAGGAAAACCACTGCCTTCTCAGGCTTCCAGCCTCAAGAACCATGATAAGTAAATTTCTTGTCTTTATTAATGTCAACACAAAACAGAGTGGATCAGAGAAGGCTCAGATGTGCATGGCAGATACCACTGCAGGTGGATGGACACAGGCAAAAACAAACAAAGCAGAAAGACGTGGGTTCAAATCCCAGCAACATAGCCTCCTGGCTGTGTGAACCCAAGAGGCCTTTGCTGGCCTCAGTGTCCCTCTCTGCAGAAGCCAAGGTTTGACCTCAGTGGTTTTCTACACATAGTTCAAGACTTTACAGTTCGGCTTTAGGGACTTAGCTGGAAGACACCTCAGACTAGCAGAACAACAGCTGAAGGTTATATGAGGCTAGAGGATTACACTGAAGCATCTCGAGGAAAAGAAAACCTGATGCTATAATGTGGCAAAGAATTAAGCTGACATAATAGGAGTATGGGCAGATTGCTAAATATCTTTTATACTTATATTAAAAAGAGTATGTCTTGTTATGCCATGGACAGGAACCAAACTGCTCATCTAAAATCCAAAAGCAAGAACTGAGCAAGGATTGATTCAGGAAAGATGAAGTTTTGAGTGGTTTGAATGGGACATAGGAACGAGGGTTTCAGGTTCATATTTTTTTGATAGAATTCATCGTGGAGTTGGCAGTGGGCCCCACTGGCACTAGCTTGTGGTAGACTTCCATTGATATTGTTGTGTGACCTTGAACAAGCCACACTGTTTCTCTAAGGCTCAGACGACTTATTAACAATGGCTATGTTGGATTAAGTCAGTAATATATTTTTTCTTCCACATAATGAAAAATATATCATAGTGTCATTCAGTTCCAAGGGTGTCTTGACTTTGAGCCGATGTCTCTCCCACTGGAGGATTTTCCAAGGTCATAGAGCTGAGCTGCTTCGGTTAGAACAGCCCTACTGGCTGACAAGGATCTCCTACAGAGAGACAGTGGAGCAGAGAGATGGGCAGGGTCTGCCTTCCCAGCTACACTCAATTACTCTCTGTTCTCACAGAGGAAATCAAATCAAAATAAATAAGTATAAGATTTATCGTACAGTGACTCTTCTGTGAACCTGTTATAATTTACATAAAGAATAAAAACAGCCAAATCTGAGACACTTCCAACATCCATGGTTAAACATTGTCTGAGCAAGTGGTTATCTGAAGACTATTTAGCATCTAGTAACTCTGAAGGGTAGACTGACCAGGTACTCTCCAGGTCACAGTGACCCAGGCAGCAGGCAGGGCTTTGTGACGTTGAGCAAGCTCTTTTGCATCTTCTCCATCAATCAGTTTTCTTATCTGTGAAGTGGGGCAGTGATCAAGGCTGCTGGGATGATGAAGAGAGATCACTAGTAAATCGCTACTAGGGAGCTGGTGCGGGGAAAATGTTCCTTGCTGTTCGTTACTGTCATTTAGACCCTACACTTCACCTGCCATTCATGTAATAAGGATTTACCCAGTGCCTGTGATATGAGTCTAACACTGTTTCGTGTTCTGAGAGTACAGCAAGAAACAAAAGACAATTTATGTCCCCCTGAGGCTGACATTATGGTGTGGAGAGAGAGAAAAGAAGATGAACAATAAATAAACCAGAAAAGGTGTGATGGAAGGAAAGTGCTGGAGTGAAACATCCAGTGGGAAGCTGAGGTTACTCGTGTGGTCCAGAGGAGCATCTGAGCCTGTCCCACCCCATCCTAACCTGTCCATCCCACCCATCCCCCTCTTCCCATCTCTCCCTCATGAGTCTTTCTTACCAGATGCATCCTGAAGATTCTCGCTGGGGAGATTTACTTTGGAGATGCTAGCACTAAATTTTAAGCCCAAGCATTCTTACAAGAACTGGGATTCACAGTTTTAAGCCTGTTGTCCATGTTGGGCTCCCACCATCTAGGACAGTGTTAGACATGGACTCAATAAATTGGTCAAGAGTAAAAGAGTGAATGAACTCCTGCTTCTTCAAGAGAGATGGGCTGCAATGGCTATTCAGCCTCCCGCAGTATACTTAAGAGTTTTCAGACTTGGGTCTTATGTTAAACCAGGTTTGATTTTTGTAAAGCTTATTCCAACTAGCAGAGGGGAAGAGATCTGAGAAGCCAAGACAGATGCAATGCTTCCTTTGTTCTCCACCATATAATTCTGAAGAGTCACATAAACACTTTGGTCTTTTATCTTCTCCTCAATGACATGGAAAAGCTAAGGCCATGTTTTGGAGAACTTGCCAGATGTTAGATGTAAAACAATGGATGTGAATTCTGATAAAAACACACTCTGTAGTTTTTAACATGATAAGCAATTAGCAGACAAGAGTAAAACTTGGGATACTCAGGCAAATGTTTAATAAAAGACACCCAGGTAGTCTCCTTCATCCCCTAAGAAAAAATTTAACTTTCTCTTTCCTCAACCAAACATGGCAAGGATTCTTGGGTATGAAAGGAACACCCTGCCCAGATAATACAACTGAGATTTCCTAAAAATGTAAGAGCTAGAATTTAAGGCGTTTAGGAGCTCAGAATAAACAGACTAATTGGAGGAATGAAATATCCATTAGTCTAAATGAATATTTCTATAAAGCTGCATGTTAGACATTGATAAAAAGAAATGATTAAATGCAGAATTAACCAAGATTAATTATTTTAATCAAGAGATTAATCACGATTATATCTTTACATTAGTTTGCTCTGCTGCTGTTTGCTCAGCAATCTGGGGGAAAATCTGTTCATTTATCACCTTCATGCTTGAAAATCAGCCCATAATTTACAGTCTCCATCCACCACCACTGGCCTCTGTAAACAGAGGCTCCTGAGCAGATAAACAGCAGTTCAGAAGAGAGAGAAGAGAGAGAAAGGGTCAGGCCAATGACTTAGAGCTTCATGCCAGGGACCCAGATTCAAAGTGGGAGCAAACAACACAAACAAAGCCAACTTTTAAAAATGTTGGGAAACTTCAGCTTTTGTTAGGCTTTAGATCTTTTAGCTAAGTTGACAGGTTCGGGTAGTGGTGAGGGGGTTGAGGGACAGTGGTTGGGGTGGAAGTACATCTGCCTGTTGTGAATGTGGTTGTAGAAACCAGGGACAGCCTTGGGTATTATATCTCGAACATGCACCATTGTTGGGAGACAGAATCTCTCACTGCCTGAAACTCAGCCAGTCCATCTTACTTGGCTGATGCCTAACATTATGAATCCACTGGGCCTCCATCTACAGGAGAGATGGGGATCAAATTCAACTCCTTCTGTTCGCACCTCCAGTCCAACCAAGACGTCTTCATTAGAAATTAGGAATTCTGTTCAGTGCTATTTCTACTTTTGTGAAATTGTCATATTTTTCCCTTTTAGTTAGTTAATATTAGGAACTGCATTTGAGGAGTCCAACTTAGAACATGTGAAGTTCGATAAAACTCAAAATCCCAGCCTCGGTGTCAGGATACACCACAATCAGCACATGTCATCTTCATACACACAATGGGTTGGGCTCTGACTTGATAACATTTTAGTCAACGAGTTTATGACTATCTTCTTGAGGTGTTATGTCTTCAAGGTGAATGCTTCCCCCAAGGAAGTTTGTGTTTGATACTTGGTCACCATCTGATGACTCTATTTTGGGACTTGGTAGAAGCTTTAAGGGGTGGACCTTTACTGAAGGAAGGAAGTCACTGGAAGTGTGACTCTGGATTATATTTGGTTTTAAGTCTGATAACTTCCTTTTGCTTCCTAAATGGTGTGATGTGAGTAACCATGGCCTGCCACACTTTCTCCACAGTAATGGATGGATTTCCTACCATACCCTCTTCACTATAGAACGAATGAAATCAAGGCAAGATGTGTTTCTGCAGGTATTGTACACTGTAATGTAACCGTAACTGACACAGAATCCTGAACCCAGAGTGAAGTCATTGCTGTGACTGACTAGCCTTGACCATGTGCTTCTGAAGCCTTTGGAATTTAATTTGTAAACCTTCAGAGAAGCAAGCTGGACAAGGTCTAACAGACTGTTGAGGTCCATTCAGTGGGAGGTTCTTGTGGGATCTCAGAAGACATTGACATTCAAATGCCGATAGGAATAACATAAAGCATAAAATATTTCCTAAATTCTGTTTCAGTGGTACCTCAAACATTTATGAATTTTGAATCTTTATTTTATTCACTTCAAAATACTCTATAACTTACCATTTGGCTTCTTCCTGGATACATGGGCTGTTTAAAAGTTCTGTTTGACTTCCAACTACTGTAAGAGTGGGGCTTTAAGCCCTGCATGTCTAGAGGTGATCCTACTGTGGGTGGAGAACTTATTTAGTTGTTCGTTTGTTTGTTCCTTTGCTCATTTGCATATTATTTATTTTAATTGAAAATTTATTCCATTTGCTAAACTAAGTTTAGGATTGTTCTTCTTAACCAATGTATAACAGATCACAAAACTGGACCTGTGGATAGGACACATGTACAAACACACACTGAATAGCATTCTCATCTGGACACATCACTTGTTATGCCAGCATCCTGGTTCGCTTTTTATTCTCTGATCAAATGCAACTTGGGAGAGGAAAGGGTTTACTTCGCCTTACAGCACATAGTCCTTCATAAAGGGAAGTCAAGGCAGGAGCAAAAGGCAGGAAGTGAAGCAGAAACCACAGAGGAACACTCCTCGTTGGCTTACTCTTACGGTTTTCTTACTGTGCTTTTTTATACAACCCAGTGTCTCATACCAGGAGTGGCCCTGCCCACAGTACACTGGGCCCTCCCACATCAACCGTTAATCAAGAAAATATCCTGCAGTCTTGTCCACAGATCAATCTGATGGAAACATTTTTTCTCAGATGAGGATGGTCCTTCCAGCTGACCCTAGCTCCCATTGAGTTAAAAGCAACAACAAAAAGTAAAGCAGGGCACCAAACAGTTTTCCTTCTTTTATTTTCCTATGTAGCTATTCTGTTTACATTTCATACATGTACACAATATATCCTGATCATATTCATGCCCTTAATTTTCTATTTTGTGATGCATTGAGCCCAGTTAGTGCTGCTAATATACATGGAAATATGAGGCCCCAGTGAGTGACCTTGTACTCCTGTGAGTATGGGAGGCACTAGCTAAACTTCGTGTTTCATAAACTTAAAAAATGAGGTATGGACAAGCTATTCATGGGCGACCACACACCCATTTATCGCTCTTGATGGAGAAAACTTTCCTTTCTTCTAGCTTTTGGAGAGTCTAGTACATTGTGTGTATTTATGTTTGAATCCTTTTAAATTTTGAAAGACTTACTTTTCCATTTTTAGATAGAGTCCTACAATACAGCCCAAGTTGGGTTCACCTCAGGATCCTCCTGTATCAATTGCCAACTGCTAGAATCAGTTTCCACACCTGGCCAAAAGAGTTGTCTTACCCTCAAAATGACCCCGGTAAATGTGGTATGTTCCCTTGAAAAAAACAATGTTTCTATTGTTTGATGGAGTGTGTTCTAAATGGGAATTGGGTTGAGTTTGTTGGTAGTGCTCACGGATTCAAACTGTGGCTAATTCCCTCTATATGCCCTGTCAATCATCAAGAGAAAAGTATGGAAACCTCAGGTTAGACTCCCTGTCCAATTGCAATTGCACTTCTTGCTTCTGCTTTAAGTCTACCTTGGACATGTCCTTCTTAAGAATTGATTCTCTGAAGATTAGGAGATGGACTTCCTGGTCGTTGGCAATATTTACACATTAATATAACCATGCCAGATCTCTTTGATAAATCTTTTCATGATATTTTCCTTTTTAATCATTTCAGCCTCTACATTGGTAGTACATTTCTCACAGGCAGAATATGTTTGAGCCCTACTCACTGAATCTAATCTGACAAGCTTTTTGCATTTTCCTGTCAGTATTCCCACCATGAACTCTTCCTATTATTATCATCACCGCCATGCGTCTGTCTGTCAGGACAAATTGCCAGTTTCCCATCTACTTTCACACTACAATCAGTCTAGATCATTGGCACCACACTATGGGAAGTTTCTCCCCAGTGAGTAACTGATCACCTGCTTGATAGACCCCAGGTGAAGATGCTTTAATGTGGTCACAGCAGACACTGTCCACCTGGAGATAACGTCAGAAATTAGTTCCCAAAATACCCTCACCTTCATTTCAGACATCTGTGACAAACCTCAATATCTCTAACCTGTGCTTCTGACTAGCTATAAACTGAAATCTCAACAACCCACTCTTTGGCTCTGAACAGCTCAAAGAATTCAAAGAAATACTTATTTAAGTTTACTGGCATACATAAAAGATACTACAAAGAATATGTCAAAAACTGCATGAAAAGATAAGATTTATGTGTGTATGCATGTACATCCATACTTGCATGCATGCATGTGTGTGCATGTGTGTGATGTGTATGTGTGTGTTCACTATGTGTGTACCTGCATCTGTGTATGGGTGGTGTGCCTGTTTGCCTAAGTGCTTGCATGTGTATGGTGTGTGAGTGTATGTGTGTGTGAGGTGAGTCTCTGTGTGTTTGCATGTGTATATGTATGATGTGTGCACATGTGTGTGCATGTATATGGCATTGTGCATATGTGGTATGTGTATATGGTGTGTATGTGTGTTGTTATGGTGTGTGTGCATGTGTGTGCATATATATGGTGTTGTGCATATGTGTAGTGTGTGTGTATGTGTGTGTTATATACATCTATTTGCTTAGAGGACATAGGGTGTTATTTATCACTTTATCATTCTATTACATTACCGTGAGATGAGATCATTCACTGAACATGGAACTAGACTGGCAGCCAGCAAGCTCTAGAAGTCCTCCTGACTCTGTCTCCCATATGGTCGCGTGCACAAGCACACCTCTTTGTTATGTCAGTGCTACAGACTTGAAATCAGATCTTCAACCTTCTGTGGCATGTGCGCTCACCCATGGAGCCATTTTGCCAGCCTCACTGTGACTTTGGTATTTCCTTGGTGACTTTAGTGTCCTCAAAGTCTGCTGGGAGAGGCAGAGTTTAGCTTACACCTGTTATCCTCTTTCACAATAACTTATTTTGAGGGCCCCAGTGATAAGCTATACATTTCCTTCTGTGCACATTCTGTGAGAGACTTGATAAAAGGTATGGCTCGCTGTCCTGCAGAGGCATTCTGAGCAACATGTGTCCCTTCCTGAAGGAGTCCCCTTGTCTTGGTGGGTGGGATGAATGCTACTGTGTGGGGTCATCTTGTCATGCTTATATTAGCACTTCTCAAATGGAACTTTGACCCATTCCTTTTCCTCCATTAAACAATTATTTCATACATAGCCGGCACCATCTGCACAATGTTCAAGAACACCAAAGTGAGCAGAAAGGCAAAACAAACATTTCTGGTGACTAGGTTCACCCAAGCATTTTATCTGCAAAAATAGTCTGTTTGTTTATCAGTGTAATAGTTCATATTCACTAAGCTTATACTCTCTGCTACACCATTTGTTTGATGGGTAACAAGGATGATTTCACACTTCCCCATTTGTACTTTTACTTGGAATATGCTACAGAGAATGGGCTGCTCACAGAGATGGGCTTATAATGTGATAACCTGGTCACAAGGCTTTGACCTTTGAACCAGATGCCCCAGCCATGGCTTAAGGTTCTGATAAATTAATTGGCTGCTGGGAAGTGTCTGTATGTTGTCCTCCTCCCATCCTTTTCTCCTGTTCTCTCCTCTTTTATCTTGGATAGATGTTGTTAAGCTCACTCCCACAGTCAGGGCTTAGAATTCAGAGATTATTTTTTCCTTACCCACAAATGTAATAACCATGTTTTAAACAGTCACGAGAAGCCCGGAACACTGCCTGTTCTCATATGTAACAGTCTTTAGTGGGAGAATATGAAATTGTATTGACTCACAAGATTTTTCAGTTAATTGGTTTTTTTTTTCCTTTTTTTCTTTTCTTTTCTTTTATAACCACCATCAAGGCATGAGTGTGCTTGTCGAGATAGACAACATTGACACCTGCTGGTATGTAACAAAATCGCACCCCAGCTCTGCTAGCCATCACAATGACCTTGGCCAGAACTTTCATTGTCCATCTTTAATGCAAGGTCTAAGAGTGACAAAAACTAGACATACTGTCTCAGACTTCTAAGCTCAACTTTTCCTTGTTGTAAGCAACTCCTAACTTGGAAATAATTATTTTTATTTTATGCATAGAAGTTTCTGCCTGCATATAAGTTTGTATGTGTACCATGAGCATGTCTGGTACCCAGGGAGGCCAGGAGAGGGCGACATATTCTCCAGAACTGGAGTTAGATGTGATTGTGGGCCTCGCTGTGGAATCTGGGAATCAAACTCAGGTCCTCTGCATGAGTAGCAAGTGCTCTTAACCACTAAGCATCTCTCGAGTTCCCAGTTCCTCACTTTAACAATGACCTCATTTCACTTATATGTGCCCTTTTCCTAGTCTAAACCTATCAGCACCTCTCTGGGTTCTTTCAAAGCATTCTTGTCTCATCACAAGTCAGTTGCCTGGGTTTCCTGGGCCTACCTGCTAGAAATTGTGGGTAGTTGAGGGAAACCATTCAAGGGGCTGTCTCTGTTGCCTTACTTTCCCCTCAGAGTTATAGCAGCTGTAGACAAAAGTGAGCAGCAGCAGGCAGCACCCTATATTGCCAGAGGACCTAAGTAGTCCTTGGAAGGAAAGCCCTTAGTTGTATACAAGTTACAGTCTTGACGGAGACCATGGGTACCAGAGCCCTAGTCCTTGGCAGTGGCCAGTAAGTACTACAGCTCTCAGCCTGGGACGAAAACTCTTGGCCTCAACACTCTCTTTACAGCTCTCTGGCACTCTTCCAGTGACCAGGATCTACAGGTTTATTCTCTGGGTCCTTATAGTCCTCTACCCTCCTGTCATCATTTCTCTTTTCATCTCTTTCTCTACTTCTGATCCCTTCTTCCTCTCCTGGTCACCACTAAGTCATCCAGATTTTTTATTCAGCCAGTCAACCATCTGCTCACTGGTTGTCTCTCTATTGTCTCTGATATTTTAGCTTGCACTCCTGAAACACAGGCAAGAAACAGCCACCCCTGAAGAGACTTTTATTGGACTTAGTGTTCCAACAACAGAGGAAGGCCTTTAGCTGACAATCTGACAGAACATAACAACTAGCTTTAATCGTCAACTTGACACAACCCAAAATCACCCAGAAAACAGTATCAACAAAGCATTGTCTATATTGGGTTGATATGCAGCCATGTCTATGGTGGACTGTCTTAATTGATATAGAAAGGCCCAGCCCATTGTGAGTGGCATAATTCCCTAGGAAGGTGGGGGTCCCAAACTGTGCAAATGTGGGAAATTGTGCTGAACATGAGAGGCAGACAAGTAAGCATGCACATATTAGTCTTCTCTGCTCATGACTATGGAGATGATGTGACTACCTGCTTGAAGCTCCTGCTTTGACTTCCCCCACAATGAAGGGCTATGATTTGGAACTGCACACTGAAATAAAGTACTTTCTTCCTTTAGTTGCTTTTTGTTGGGATGTTTTATCACAGAAACAGAAATGAAACTAGAACAGTAAGCCTAAAACTCCCGATTCTGTGACAGGAGGAGGGGCATTTTGACTAACCACAGCCATTTGTTTAGACCAATCATAGCAATTTGTTTGGACCATTGTCTTACTTTGCTTTCTCTTGCTGTAATAAACATGACAAAAAAAAAAAGAAAAATGAATGAGAGAGAGAGAAAGAGAGAGAGAGAGACAGAGAGAGAGAGAGAAGCAACTTGCAGAGGAAATAATTTATTAAAATTTATAATGTGTGGTCCATCATGAAAAGAAGTTGGAGCAGGAGCTCAAGGCAGGAACACAGAGGCAGGAACTGAAGCAGAGGACATGGAGGATGCTGCTTACTGGCTTGCTCCCCATGGCTTGTTCAGCTCTGCTTTCTTATACAATCTAACCCATGTTCAGGTACGGCACTGCTCACAGTGGTCTGTGCCCGCCCACAGTTGACTAGGCCTTCCCACATCAATTATTAATCAAGAAAATGTCCCACAGAACTATGTACAGGACGGTTTGATGGAGACATTTTTAACTTGAAATTCCTTCTTTTCAGTTGAGAAGTTTGTGTCAAATTGACAGAACAACAATAAAAGCAACTAACTAAAAGACCAACCACATCGTATCATCTTAGCCTCTATCTTGGTGACTGAGATTTATTCTAGGGACTAATCTCAGCCCAGTCTTCCAGTCCCAATCTCAGTAACCCTTTAATGGGGATAGTGTTCCCCCTGTAGCCAAAGTAGAAACAATTTCTAGTGTCATCTAGATTTCTTAGAGGCTTCTAATAGAGAACCCAGTTGTCCTTCAACCAAGGAAGGAATACAGAAAACGTGGTACATTTACACAATGGATTACTACCCAGCTATTAAAAACAATGACTTCATGAAATTCTTAGGCAAATAGATGGAACTAGAAAAAATCCTGAGTGAGGTAACCCAATCACAAAAGAACACACATGGTATGCACTTGCGGATAAGTGGATATTAGCCCAAAAGCTCAGAATACCCAAGATACAATTCATAGACCAAATGAAGCTCAAGAAGAAGGAAGACCAAAGTGTGGATGCTTCAGTCCTTCTTAGAAGGGGAACAAAATACTCACAGGAGGAAATATGGTGACAAAGGGTGGAGCAGAGACTGAAAGAAGGGCCATCCAGAGACTGCCCCACTTGGGGACTCATCCCATATACAGTCATCAAACCGAGACACTATTGTGGATGCCAAGAAGAAATGCATACTGACAGGAGCCTGATACAGCTATCTCCTGAGAGGCTTTGCAAGAGCCTGACAAATATAGAGGTGGATGCTCGTAGCCAACCATTGGACTGAGAATAGAGTCCCCAATGGAGGAGTTTGAGAAAGGCCTGAAGGAGCTGAAGGGGTTTGCAACTCCATAGGAAGACCAACAATATCAACCAACCAGATCCCCCAAAGCTCCCAGGTATTAAACCACCAACGAAAGAGTACACATGGAGTGATCCATGGCTCCAGCCACATATGTAGCAGAGAATGGCCTTGTAGGACACCAGTGAAAGGAGAGGCCCTTGGTCCTGTGAAGGCTTGATGCCCCAGTGTAGGGGAATGGCAGGGTAAAGAAGGCAGAAGGGAATGGGTAGGTGAGTAGGGGAGCACCCTCATAGAAGCAGGGGAGGGGGGAAGGGATAGGGGGATTCCTGAGGGGAAATCAGGAAAAGGGATAACATTTGAAATGTAAATAAAGAAAATATCAAATAAAAGAAAGAGAGAGACAGAGACAGAGAGAGACAGAGACAGAGAAAAGGCTGCTGAAAACTGGGCCTCAGGAGGCAGGGTGATAAGCCACATGAGTTGTCTCATGTCATTCACGAAGTGACTGCAATGGCTACTGCTGGCATGGAGTGCTTCAGTTGAGTGTGGAACTGAACGTTCCTTTGCTTGGAGTTTAGCGGAAGGTCAACTTCCCCACCCTGACAGCTTTACTTATTTGCTGGAAGGAAGCAGTAATCCTTGCAGTAAGGAACACTAAGAAAAAAGTTATCAGGTTTTTGTAGTTTAAACTTTTTAAACCCTAATTTCGATAATGGGTTTTAAATGTTTTAACCTCTTTTCTAGCCCACTCCCTACCCTAGTAGAAAACAAAGGTTATTAGGATACAAGGAAGTAGACCTGTTTAGAAATGGTTCTTTGGAGCAAATCCCGTCTGCATTGTCAGGAAATCAGCAGTTCAGTCCACAGGACTTAGCAACAGCAGCTCGATCCATTCACAAATACTTTATGAATATATTAGCAGTCCAGTTCAGTGGTGTTGGGATAGTAAACACAAATCAGTAGCAGTGACCTGACCTTTCAGAAACAGCCTGGCCTCAGCCAAATTGGCATGAGTCAGCAGGAGCGATTAGGTCAGGAGAAGTTCTTTGTCGTGCCTCTCTTAAGAAAGTGAAGATCAGTGAAGACTGGAGACCAAGAAGCATTATAAGGCTAGCTATGCAAGCCTCTGTCATTGGTCATTGTCTGTTGAGTTCCATTATTCATACCCCCTCCAAACATCACATGTCCCTCCATGGGTCTTGCACATGAGTCTGTCTTAGCAAAATCTCAAAGAGTCTTTATTTTCTGGCTTTACTCTGCCAATTGGCCTGAGTCTGCAGAAGCGACCAGACCACCATTAGAAGGGTTCTGATGCTTTTCTCTCTGTGGAGTCACAACAAACGGAGCTCGGCTACACAATGGAGGGCAAACCAATACATGTGTGTTGTTAGAAAAGAATCCTTTATTATACATCCTTTTATGTGTTTGTTCTAGCAAATCATCCTTTTACCTGTGTCTGCTTCAAGAAAACACTCCTTCACTTGTTTGCCCCAGCAAAACACCATCCAACACAACTGACTTCCCAAAGAAACCGGAAGTTTTCACTTTAGATCTTAACTGTGCTAATTCCCAACTGGTGCCGACAAAGAGGTTCCCTTCCCTAATCTCTTCGCTCTAATCCATTTCTGGTCTGGATCTGACAGAAGGGCGTTTGGATCAGGTCCTCACATGATTCAGGCTCAGTAAATGAAGGTGTGGCTGGTGAAGCTCTGTCAAAGAGGGAAGAGCAGCAGGCCGTTTTGCTGGCATCCGTGAGTGTGACACGCTAGTCTGTGCTTAATGTTTTTCAGGTGGCTTTCCAGTCAATACTCACAACAATTCTTACTAAGTAGCAATTATTCCTGGTTATTTAGCGGATAAAATGATCTAGCAAAAAGTTTCCACCTTCAATTTCAAGTCTTAGGTTCATGGAGCTTAAATAATTTGCTTATGAGTAGAGAGTCTATGTCTGCTTTGCTGTACTGCCTCTGCACAGAATTATATTGTATAATAGATATTTACCTGTGCCGTCTTACTTGGTAATCAACCTTATTATTTTGGCTTCGTTTTGCAGACAAGGAAAGCAAGACTTCTGCAGAGTTAAGCAGCTAGGGAGATCCTGAAAGTAAAAATCTTTTATTTCACCATGCTCGTTAGAGAGGTCACTTCAATCACACTGTTCCACCAGCTTTGAAACCAAGGACAAGGTCAGCTGATCGATCACAGTGTGTCTCATTTATTACATCATTGAACATGTGTGCGCGCGCGCGCGCGCGCGGGTGTGTGTGTGTGTGTGTGTGTGTGTGTGTGTGTGTGTGTGTGTGTTGCAGTGGGGAGGGGAGTCATGACAGTGCTCTCCTTAGAAAATAACTGTGATCAAGCAGGATTATTCATGACACATGGCTGGCAGGTACTATGTGAGGTGTTATCAGAAAATGACTGCACCCTGCCATAGGTCCGAAGAAAATAAAGACATCCCCTGGGAACTTTCAATATGGATCCATCTGCTCTACAGGACCATCTTCTTTCTCTCATGTCTCCCAGAAGCCTGGGTTAGCAGCAGCAAAATCTGTGCGCCAGGCTCTGGATGCCACAGAGAGTTCCTTTCTCCCCCCACAAAGCCAGAGTCTGGCATGTGAACTTCCGGAGTCTTCCACTTCTCTTTAGCTGCCAGAATCAGGTTCCAGGCTTCAGTCATCACCAACCTGGTCCATACTCCAGCATTTCTATTTTGAGTTAGCGGGCTGCTGCCTGGGAGAAGGAGATAGGAAGGCGTGGGTATTCTAGGAGGTAAGCTGACCTCCAGTAGAGTCTGTCCCTGAAGTGTCAGAGCTGGGACCCACTTCCAACATCATGCTTTCAACCCTCTGTTTTGACCAGGCTCTCCAGGGAGAGTAAAGGAAATCCCAAGATAGAAGGGTTCCTGGAGGGCAGAGCTATAGCACACAGGGCTCTGGACTGAGAATTAAGACACATGAACGTGGGTTCATGTGCTTGTGCATGTCCTGCACACTTCTGAGAATTACTTGCCTATGCTCTGACACTTTCCTTGCCTCAAGAGGTTTTGAAAATCCCAAACACTTCCTCCAGATGGATCTTCATGAGCCATCCATCCGTCCGGTCATTGCTCTCACATTAAGTATCCAATTCCCAATAGAAACTGATGCTATCCAAGACGGACCTTAAAGAACAGCAGTCACACAGGCCCGGTGCAGATCCATGCCTCAGGGGAGCAAGGTGGAAGAAACTAATGGCTGTTAGGGAGTTAAAAACCCCTCAGAGAGCAGCAAGTACATGAAACAGGCCTTGGGGGAATTTGTATAGGTGTGTCAAATGCAGCGGAAGTGGGTGCTTTTGATCCAGGTTCTGCACAGTTCAGTAAATGTCACTTTGGGTCCCCCCAGGGAAGACAATTCTGTCCGTCTCTAAGGAGGATTTCTAAGTATCTCACTATGGATGATACATTTACAGGTTCTACTCATGCATTGGCTATCGATGTCACGTGGTTCGGGTACACTGATTCTTGGTTATCTCTAATACAGGGGAGGACTCAAGCCAGTATCCCAGGGAAGTAGATACCTAGACCTAGATCAGTTAATGAATTATCATGCATATAAAAGGACTTAGCTGCTATGTTGGGGTGCGGAGAGGTATTGGCTGCCACTGAGATACCTGGAGGGAAAAATCTGCACAAGAATGAGGCCATAACTGAGAAAACAGAATAAAACATAAACACCACCAATCACACCATTCAGCACCCAGATGCATCACTGCCTGAAGTCATGTCTGTCTTACACGTCCCAACTACGTGCACCCATCGGCTTCCCTTTCTGACCAAAGCAGCTTGGGATTAGCTGTCCATCATCACCTGAAAACTGCATGTTGACTCTAAAATTATGTCTTTATTCTTGATGCCGGGGACCCAGGGCATAAGGAGTTTTAGAAAGATTTCACCCTTGTCAGGATAACACAGATTTCTCTTTAGGACTTTCTAACCTATAGGCCTGGCTCTGTGTCTAGAGCTTTCCCCACCTACAGCTTTGTGCAGCCTCCGTTTAAAAATAACTTCCATCTGCTCGCCTGCCTGCAGCTCCTGCTCCTGCTTCTATTTCTGCATCATGAGCTTCCCTGCACCAACCCCCACACCCCTGGCAATGACTAAGCTTTAGCAATAAACCCCTCAGCGCAATCTCTCTATCCAACTTTTGCTCTCCAGGTTCCACGGCGGTCTTCCCTTAGCTCAGCATGTGATCCGTCAAAGACCTTAGCCACATTTCTGGTCTCACCTACGAATAGCAGGAATGGCATAAACAATTTCTTGACATCCTGAAGATAGATGGCTGATAGGGAAGACGTCAACCCGCCTGGGCTATTTAAAGATTACCCCCATTATAATGGTTTAGACAAAGAAGGAATCGGAGTCAAGTTAATTATAGGTAGTAGGGATTCATAAATTCTTAGCTCCAATAAAGCCAGCAATCACAGCCGATTTATTAGGGGCTGTGCATCATGCTAAGCATCTCTTCAGGTCTGAGTTTATTTCTCACCACCACTTGTTAGGTGCATTAGTTATTTATCTCATTGTTGTGACCACCATAAGAAGCAATTTAAAGGAGGAATGATTTCTTTGAGAGATACAGTTCATTGTGATAGGGAAAGTTTATTGTGATGGAATCATGAATGGATTATTTGTGAGGCACTGGAAGCTTTGGTCAAACAGTCAAGAATCAGAGAGAGAGAGAGAGAGAGAGAGAGAGAGAGAGAGAGAGAGAGAGAGAGAGAGAGAGAGAGAGAGAGAGAGAGAGCGTTAGCTCAAGGAGTGTGAAGCCAGCCCATCTATGTATGCCAGCTAGGCTCCATGTCCAGAGCTTTCTACAACCTCCCAAAACAGCGCCACCATGAGGAGGGTGAGTTTGCTCCTGCGGGCTGGTATCCGTGCTTGCATAAAATGCTTGGCTTTCCTGCCCTTTGATCATGTTCTTGCCATATCCATTGAAATGTGAGTACACAGGATACATGTCTCAGGGACAGCACCCAGTCCATAGAGCTTCCTCTTTCTACTTTTACAGATGATAATGACATCAACAACCTGCCGAGGAGAACAGCTCAAGGTCTCCCACGGGCGCTTAGTGGATGCATAAAAGAAGCATGAAATATGAGACTGGGGATATAGTTCTGAGGCAGCGTGCCTGCATAGCAAGCACAAGACCCGGGATTCTATTCCTAGTAATAAAAAAAGAAACAAGAGTCACATTTTTATTGGTTAAAACCTCTTAAAGTTGTAGACAGCTGTCTTACTAGACCCACAGACAATTTAATTAATACTGGCAGAGTTTTGATCCAAACTACAGATAACCTGACTGTGAAGCCTGTAATTTAGCTGTTCTGTCTCCTCATAAAAAAGACACAGGTGGACAAGAAAGCCAGCAATGACTGGAAGCCGCTGGAAGCTACTGGGATTCAGTATCTCCTTAAGGTCCAGGGCATCACTCGGCCTCCCAGCAGCAGTTCTGGTTGTTGAAACAGAGTTCTAAGGTTGCTCTCCATTGTGCCTGTCCCAGCATCCTGTGGCTTTGGCATTGGTCAAACATGTTTATAGCTCGTCCTAATCCACAACTCTCTCCTCTGCTCTCAGAGCACCAGACCACCACGCCTACCTCACAGCAGCTCACAGCCGCATTCTGCTGTTCTCCATCTATATCTTTGTTTTAGCATCTCTTCAGACAGTAGCCAGCTTCTGTGACGCCCACGCTCTATCTCACAGTTTGTGCGGTCTGGAGACCACTTTTTTTATAGACCGTTAACTATGGATGGATGCAGGTGTGGGGAGGTCCCCATTCCAGGAAACTTCAAGAAAAATCTAAGCTCCAGCTGTCAGGGCAAAATGTTCTCTCCCATACAATTTCCCTCCAAAACCAGTTTGCTTGCATGGGACTGAGAAATAAAAGGCTGAGTGTTCCATACCTGCGATGATGCCTCCATACCCAGGGAAGAAGTCAGAGTTAGATATTGAACTTGGGAATTGGGGAATTTATCCTACCTCTGGGCTCAGCCCTACTGGTTTCCTAAAATTTTGACTGCACGTGCTATATGTGAATGCATTCTTGCAAAGGATTTAAAAAGTCGAGATGGGGCTGGGAAGATGGGTTCGCAAGCCTGACCATGTGAGTTCTGATCTGCAGAACCCACCTAAAAGTCAAATACAGTAATGGAAGCATCTGCAAGCCAAGGGCACCTATGGGCAGATGGGGAGGTGGAGACAAGCGGCTCTCCAGAGGCCAAGGCAGAGGTGTACAGACTGTCTCAAGAAAGGTAGGAAAATAAGGCTTGACACCGGAAACCCATCCTACAACCTACACACACATGCCCTGGCATGCATATACCCTTCACGTGTGCACTCACATATAATACAAAGAATAATTTATTTTAAAAAGTAGCAGTACTTCTATAGTTTCTTTTGACAGGAGCCTAGATTTTCTTATCGGTTGTCTTAGCGCAGGGCTTTGCTGTTGTAGCACAGGTGAACCTCTGATTCGTGATCCCGCTGACTCCACTTCCCAAGTGTTCGGTTACAAACTGCACCATCACATGTAGCTCCGGAAGTCTCACTCTAAGCTGGCGCCTCTTCTCTCTGGTGATACACATGTCAGCTTTTAAACACTTCCAGATCTTCCTCTCATGATTAGAGCATAGAATTACATCCTGTTCTGCATAAATTATATCATACTGCATGTATTGCTTTCTAATTTGTTTATTTAACTATGGAGCATAGATTCATCTCCTTCCCTTAAACTATAATTGGTGTTTCATACTATGACTCTACTGTTTTTCACTTAGCCAGTGTCCCCAGTTTAATGGACATATGCTTTTTCTTATAAAATTATTTAGCATGCTGCGGCAAGCACCCTTTTAAGCACATTCTTATGCAGATACATGAGTCTCAAGAACTAATACTGAAAACTGGAATTCCTGAGCTGTCTAGAAGTTCAGCAGACATTGCCAAGATCAGGTTCAGGCTGATTCCCTACTTTGAATATCTGTCTCTCTGCTTCCTTATGTGGCTCTTAAAGCACACCCATTGACAGGCTCAGCACATCAACACACTATCTACTTTAGTTACCATGCATTTCATGCATCTTAGGGATCTCACAGAATCTCCTGAAGCTCCCTTATGTATACCTCCCTGTATGTAGCAATACAGTGAGGAATTATGGTTCAGAGAGGTAATGATGTTTCCCTGAATTCACACAGCCATGGAGTGACAGACTCAGGGTTTAAAATCCTGGTTACTGGAATTGCACAGCCCTTAATTAGGCCATAAGGCGTTGATTATGAGCCACTAAGTCTCTCAAAAAGAAATCTTTCCTGTATACAGTACCTGCCTTGAATCAGCATTCCTCCTTGTGTAGCCACTGGTCCTTATGCTGCCCAGTGTCCGTGAGAAGCTGTGAGAAGTGGAGAGGAAAACAGGGTCTTCCTTTAGAGGGTAGAGCATTATTACCTGCAATCCTCATTTACAGGTGCAGCAGCCTGGGTGAAGAGCTCCCCCATAGCGTGATGGGTAACATGTATTCTCTGCTGTGACTGTGGCCCATTGTGAATATGCAGGCTAGCAACAAAGAGAAGAAGGAGAAAGAGGAGGAAGAGGAGGATGGAAAGAGCATGGGGGAGAGGAGGTAGAGGGGAGGAAAGAAGGATGGGAAGGGAGGGAAGGGAAGGAAAGGAGGGTTGTGTGATTGTCCTAGACTGACTTCCATGCCCTCAACCTGACACTTCCTTTTTAAACCTAGACACATCAGTGTCTGGGCTGGGACTCTTCAGTCATCTGACCTTTGGTGCATACATTGCCTCTACTCTTTTAGTCACCCACTCCCTTGTACAGCAGTGCCTTGCAACTACACTCAGCAGCACTGGCTGCTTGCCCTGTTTCTGACCCCACCAGACCTTTGCTCTTTGGCTTCCTTGCATTTGGAATGATAATTGCTGTACTCCTTCACTAATCCCTCACAACACACCAGAGACCAGCCTTTCCACCCTCCCTACTTTCGCCAAAACCCCATTCATCCCTGATCCTCTTTTGGTGTACTGCATCTCTCCTGGGTTATGGGAGAACCAGGAGGAGTCGTTCTGGATTTGCAGTCCAGATTCACATCTTCACCCTGTCCCTGTCACTGACATTGTGACTTCCTGCCTCATTACTCCCTAAAAGTTTATAATTCTTTAAAGACAAACGTGAAAGCACTTTTAGACCCCTGAATACGTTACGTAACTTCTTGATTCTCAATTTGCAAAGTGAATATAATGTGATAACTGTAGCTTGTGCAGAGCTTGTCTGACAAAATGAAACCCTTGGCTTGCTGTCTCCACTTGGCATCTCCAGGAACATCTATTAATACAAGTTGTTACTTATGACTTGCCATCTATCTCATAGGAAGCAGAACGTACTTAAGGCTCTAAGGCCCAGGGAACGTTGCTTACCCTCCCTGTGATACACTCGCTTCCACAAAAAACCCTCATTTATCTTCTTTTGACATTAAATGTACATTAAATGCCTGAGCCACGGTTTTCTTAGAAAACAAAATGAATAAAATAATAAGGCATCCTCTCCTTGTGGAGCCTGCATCGTCATTGAGGGTGTAAGCATCTACCAAATAAGAAGTTACCGACCTATTCCTGTGGTGAGTGCTGGAGAGAGAAGCGTGGAAAGCATGCTGGACAGTCTGGGTCACACGAGAACTTTTCTGGGAAAACTGAACTGAAAGCTTAAGTTTCATTATGAGATGGGTAAGAAATGAAAGAAAGAAACTCAATTGTAGCCCAGTGGCAAGAACATACAAAGGTCCTGAGATGGTGGGGTGTCCCATTCTGCATCTTGTAAATGAAGTCAACAATATGGCAGTGATCCATAAGACTAAATCCAGAACAACTTGTATTAATAGCTCCCAAGGTCCCATCACCTAGTGCCACCCTAACGCTGCAGTCATTATAACTTTATATTGTCCTCCATGTTTGTTATAATCTGGGGCAAATAAACCCGTGGCATTTCTGGTCACATAAAATTCGTGGCAACTGTCATATATGGTGTGTCACACTTGAATTTGTCAACATTGTGACCTGTCCTCTTAGTACTTTTTGTAGTGTACGGTACAGTAATAGAGCTTGTTCTGACAGCAGCAGCCTCGTGTACCTTCTGCCGACTGTCTTGATTGCATGCAGATACCGTGGCAAGTGTGCACTTGAGTGTCTGCACAGCAGGATAACCTGACAGAGTGTCTCTCGGAAAGTGCACTTCCTAAGTAGCGCCTGCCTGCTTATTGGTTAGGAAACACTCAGGAGAAGGCTATGGATGCAGAGCTGGCCTGACGCATGTTCTAAGATGTTGGATGATGGAGCCCAGCACATTCAGACTTACTTCCAGGGAGCCTTCCTGAATGGATAAACTGAGGACACTTGGTGTCTTTGATGTTCTGCCTCTGGACAGATGTTCCTGTCTAACCTTGCTGCCGCTATAGACTTTGGAAGCTCACTGTAAGACTTTGTTCTGTGAAAATCATCTATCTTGGTCCTGTCTCTGAATGTCACACAGTGGATGATGACATGTCTGCCCACAGTGGAAGATGTCACATGTCTATACACAGTAGATGATGGCACTTGTCCACACATAATGTGAGATGTCACATGTCTACATATGAAAAAAAAAGGTGTCCCCTGTTTGCTTACAGTGGGAGATGTTACATGTCTGTACATAATGGGAGATGCCAAATGTCTACATATAGAGGGAGATGCCGCCTGTCTACACACAGTAGGAGTTGTCACATATCTGCACATAGTGGGAGATGTCACATTTCTACACATAGTGGACAAGAGAATGTGTATGCATACAGCAAAACATGTCTACTGTTGGCCAATGCCTTCAGGCTTAATATTTTTCTCTTGCTATTAGCTGGATAATCCGCGTCTATTTGCTCATAATGAAAGCTTACAAGCTGGGCTTGTTCTTTCTCAAGGATCTTTGATACACAAGAAAACGTTGAGTTGATACAAGAAAGCACACAAGAAAGTTCTCATCCATGGAAAGGCATCCTATTAGATGTTAACAAGCACAGGGCTATTATCACTGACTGTTCTTCCATATTTGCTACAGCAGGTCAGAGATGGTAGCCAGAAGCCACAAAGCTGTACTTCCTTGCAAACAGTCTGTGACTGAAGTAACTGCTTATGCAAATGATTATCCCCCTCAACATTAGGGATTGCTGAAGTGTTTTGTCTGGCTCTCTGTAAAAGCATCACAATATCTTTCATTATAACTGCACATACAATGTAGCAAGCTCAAAGACTTTAGTTTAGTATATGAAAGTAAGATCATACTGTATGTTGTATATAATCCATGTGAGCCTGCAATTCTGTATATGGAAAAGAAAATACCCAGTTGGTCTGTGTATAGTCCCTATGTTCACATTGATGTTGACAAGTCCCTTCCCATCATAAACACAGCTAAGTAAATGAAGGAATGGGAAAACAGTACACAGGTAGACCAGTGATGCTTAGATGCATGGTAGAGGTTGATTTTCTTTTTTAAAAGTTTGCACTAAATAAGCATGTTGTCCAAATGTATGTCTGTGTGCCACATAGGTCTGTGGCACCCATGGAGGCCAAAAGAGGGTGTCAGATTCCATGAAACTAAAGTCACACGTGGTTGCTAGCCACATATGGTTTATAGAAACTAACACCAAGTTCTCTGCAAGTGTGGCCAATGATCTTAACCACTGAGCTAGCTCTCCAGCCTCACAGGTTCATTTTCTAAAGATTAGGATCAAAATGTATTAGAAACCTTCTTTTTCCTGCATTTATAACAGTATGTTCATTAGTATTTCTGTATCTCCCTCCATGTGGGTTTGAACCTTGCTATTAAGTTTTGTTAGAACAATGGAACAGAAGTGATGTGAAACATTTCCAGAATGGGGAACAAATTGATGTACGCAAGGAACTTTTCTCTCTCCAGCTTATGACAGACTCATCTTTGCATCCTTGGTTCACAGCTCAAAGACAAATCACTCTGTATGTTTGGCTAATCTGCATCCTGTTGGAATATGAGTAAGACATAAGATTCTGTTTCATCAGACAATTGCAATTTAGGGGTCTATTTGTCTCTTCAGCATGCACCGGGCTCTCCTAACTAATGCACAGTGGAGATGCTCATTGACAGTCTACTTTTAATCATTTTACACTGAATCATGCTCAACTTCCTATGCAAATAAACATCATCTTGATCATGGTATGATGCATATTCATCATATTGGCACAGTAGAATTTATTTAGTTTTTATTTAACGTTTCTATGTACGTGGATTTTTTTCATTGGAATAAATTCCTAGAGAATAATTTCAGATTATATTTTCTTAAAGTTATCAGTGAATTTCCATGCTGGCTACCAAAAGTTCTGTGTGTCTAACATGTCTTTAGTCTGAAAGGTCTCTACTCCTGAGAAGACCCTGGGCACTGATGTTAGCCAACTTGACAGGTAACCATGAAGCTTTAGTTCAATCAGACATCTTTTGTAATGAGGTTGAAAGTGTCCCTCACCATTAGCTCTTGGTTTTCTTGTCTGAATTTTTTTCTGCTTCTAGGACAGCTTTATTTAGTTAACTACCAGGTACCCCTAAAGGCTTAATTTAGAATCACTTCTTCCCCAAAGTGTCCTCCATACAGAGAGGTTTCAGTGGGTGGTAACCACCTCCTTTGCAAACAGTCGCTCACCCCCAGCATTGCCTCCACCTCTTTGGCAAAGCATTCAAGCTTCAGGACTTCCCTAACTCAGAGGGAATAATTTATCTTCTCCTCAAGTTCCTTTGCTTCCACCTTTGGGTCTTAGGGATGAGTGAAACTTCAGCTTAAAAGTATGACCCTTGCTGGAGACATAGATTGAGCAAGGGCCTGGCATCAAACTCCAGCATTGTAAAAAATACAAAAGACTCGTTAGCAGGCATAGTGGCTCACAGATTAATCACAGCACTTGAGAGGCAGAGGCAGAGGCAGAGGCAGGTAGATCTGAATTCAGGGCTAGCCTGATCTATTGAGTGAGTCCCACGACAGCCACGGCTACAGAAAGAACCTGCTAATTCCAAAACTCAAATCTCAAGTAGTGCAATCAACTACAGTCCATCAATTTGGAGGTGTGACTAAGATTAACCAGTTCGCTTTCTTTAACTTCTTTGGGAAAGGAAAAAAAAAAACCCTGAAAGAAGTGGTAAATGGAAATTCTGCACCCAGAAGTGACAGTGAGTAGAGGCAGGCTTCTTAATGTAATCAAATATGAGACTAAAACCTATAAATGAGGGGGTTACATTGAGCAAAGCAAGACCACAGTCCCACGGTGAACCCATCTTGAAATAATCCTGCCACACTGAGCTATACAATAGTCATGGTTCTCTGTTTGGAGATAATTTCCTAATTGTAATTCTGGTAAGCTGGAGTCCAAGCAAAGAGCACCACTCATGCCAGGCTGACGGAGTAGAGAATGGGAGCTGTCGTAGCTGAAACCTTCTGTAATCTTTGTCAAATGCAAAGGGAACTATGGGAAAGGGGATGCCTCAAAGCCTATGTGAGATCTCTCTGGTGTCCTTGGCTAAAGGTTTAACTGTGTGTGTTTAGCGTGAGTCTTTTAAAGGGATTGCTGCTATGGAGATGAACATTAAGTAGAGAAACATGGTCAAATTATGAAGGCCATGCTATCTTAGCCTTGTAAGAATGGAGACACTATGATCATTAACACCTTATTACCTCCAGTGCCCTCATGAAAGTGAAAAACCATAGCTTAATATTCACGCGATCATCTCAGTTTACTGTTCATGACTCTAGCAAGATACTTGAGATAAGTAAATTAGCTAGAGAAGAGGTTTCTCTGGCTTATGGCTTTGGAGTTAGTGAGACAGCAGAGCATGGAATTGTGTGGTGGAACAAAGCTTCTCATCAGTCCAGCAGCGGAGGAACAGAGATAGATTCTTTTCAAGTGTCCATCCCTGGCAACCTAAGGACTTCCACCTTCTAATAGCCCCTTACCCTGTACACCAAGCCTAACACACAGGTTCTTATGGAATATGCAACACAAACCCCATGAGCACCCTAGAGTAAGGCCTACCCCGGACTCTGTCCAACAATTGTTCTGTTGTAGTGGCCAGATTACAGAGGCAGATATTGCAGGGTACAATCTTCCATGTTAGCCAGTTCTGGGAAACCTTAACAAAACACAATTTCATAATCAAATTGTCAATTAAAAGGAAAAGCAAAACATTTTTGTGGGATCAGTGAAATGGACTAGCATGTAGACTCGTATAAATCTGAGAGCCTGAGTTTGGTTCCTAGAAGCCACAGTCAGTTGCCCTCTGATCTTTACACACCACTGATGACTGACTAAGGCATTCAGGAACCACTACATGAATGTCTAGGAGTCTATATTAGCTTCCCTTATGTTGATGTAACAGAACATCTCAACAAGAAGTAGCCTAGGCAGAAAGGGTTTGCTTTGCCTTACAGCTCTAGAGTCCATCATGGCAGGGAAAGGTATGCAAAGGGGAGGGAAGACATGTTCGCAAGAACAAGCATGTGGATGACCACATTTCACTCACACACAGGAAGCAGAGAAAAGAAGTGGAGCCAAACTATCTAAACCTCAAATCCTATCCCTACTGATACTTTCTCCAGTAAGGCCCTGCATCCTAAAAGTCTATAATCTTTTCAAACAACACCAATTTAGGGACATCCCTTTTAATACATGAACATATGGGGAACATTTCAATTTCAAACTACAACTAAGCCTAGTAAGTACAAGAGGATGGTAAGAACCCAGAAATACAGAAGACAAAATGCTGTCAAACTTTCTACAATTACAAAAGTATTAAGATAGATCCAAGAATTTCTGGGCATTGGGAGGAGTACAAAATCAAGTTGAATGACAGAAAAAGGTATCCTGAAATGTGTAATAGTCAAGTGGTGATCCAAAGAAACCTTGAGAAGTAGCCAGTGAGGGTGATGGATGGTAGACACAGAGGTAGATGACAGATGGATAGATAGATAGATAGATAGATAGATAGATAGATAGATAGATAGATAGATAGATAGACAGATGATAGACAAATGATAGATACATAGATAAATGATAGACACATAGATTATACATACACACATATATAAAGAGAGATGATATATGATAGATAATAGGTACATAGATACAAAATGATATAAATAGATAATAGATAGATATGATGTGATATGATATGATAGATATGTAAGTACCACATAGGTGAGAGATGATTGATAGATGGATAAAAATGATGGATTATAATGTGAGTTAAAACATTAACACATTAGGAAAAAAAGAACATTCTTCTAACATTTTTTAAGAAAACAATTAAAAATTCACCTTAATGTAATGTAAAATCTTTGCAGTTCAAGAGAAAACAAAAAAAATCAATATCCTTCATTACAGAGGTAAAAAGAATAATGCACTAAGTGTTAGCAAAATTGATTCAGTAACTTGTGGAGATGAAATAAATGATAACCAAGTGAGTTTTTCCAAAGTATGCAGTGTTGATTCAGAATTAAAGTCAATCAATATAACTCACTATATTAGTAGACTAAAAGATAAAGCACTACAGCAATGTGATCACCCTTATACTTATGAAAGTAGAATACTTTTGAATGGATTTTGACATTCATTCATGATCTAAATCTACAGGAAGTCAGATAGAGGAATTCCTTCAACCATGTAAGAATAACTACCCCAAATAAAACTTCAACATCCCACAGAGTGTAACAGCTAATAACACATCACTAAACAATTTCTCTCCTTTTAAGCTTGAGAACAACATGTTTTGTTTTCTCTCAAAATTTGTATTCAATATCATGATATAGATTTTCTTTATTGCAATAAGGTAAAAAGAGTAAAATGGAAATAAAATACAACATTGATTCTTCCACAATATGAATGTCTCCATAGAAACCCCTGAAGAATCTTCACATGGTTATAGGAATTAACAGGCAAATTTAGGGATATTTTAGGACACAGGATCAACAGAAAGACCCATGCTATTTATAAATGCTAGAAAAGAATAATTAACAAATGGGGACTTACAATTTTAATTATAAATGGTTTCATTTTATGTCACAACATGAGTAAAAGCTAATAAATATGTCTAAATCTATTATGTTGAAGGTTCAAAAAATTGATGAGTGAAATAGAACTTTTAAATAAATGCAGACATTTCTACCATATTTACAAATGGAAGAATTTGATATTTAGAGGTAATTTTCCCCAAATCTAAGACATAGTGAAGTTCAAATAAACCTCAGAAATATTTTAATAGAAATAAATATTTTAAAATTCATTTGAATATGCAGAGAAACAAGACCAACCCCTAAATTTTCAAAAACAATGGGCAAAGTTGAAAGACAGACTCTTTCTAAGTTGAAAATAATTAATAAAAATAAAGATATAGTATTCAAAGCAATGTAGGATCAATAGAAAACTGATGGACAATATAAAAGCAATGAGAGAGAAGAAAGTTGAGATATAAGTGAACTCATTCATGACCTAACTGGTTGATTTTCAGAAATGATACAATTCAGGATCATAATTAAAAGATAGGATAGAATTCAGAAATACAACCATATGGTTATAATTAACTGCTTTTCTAAAATAGCATATAAATACACTAAAGCTCAAGAAATGGCTCAATAATACCAGGGTATTATTGCTGCAAAGAAACACCATGATCCCAGCAACTCTTATAATGGAGCTCATTTAATTGGGGCTGGCTTACAGTTTAAGAGGTTTAATTCATTGTCATCATGGCAATATAGTGGTAAGCAGTCATGATTCTGGACAACTAAGAGTTCTACATCTGGATCAGTCAGGAAGAGAGAGACACTAGGCCTAGCTTGAGCTTTTGAAAGCCTCAAGGCCCACCTCCAGTGACAGATTTTCTCCAACAAGGCCATGATTCCTAATCCTTTCAAAAAATGCCACTCACCAGTGACTAAGCATTCAAATCTGTGGGAGCTATTTTTCCTATTTATTTATTTATTTATTTATTCACTCACTTTACATCCTGATCATAGCCCCTCCTCCTCCCAGCACCTCCCCTTCACAGGGTCTCTTCTCCCCTTCTCCTTCATCTTTGAGATGGGGGAGGTCCCCCTTGAGTACCAACCCATCCTGACACTTCAGGGCACTGCAGGACTAGGTACATTCTCTCCCACTGAGGCCAGACAAGACAGCCAGGATCTACAAGCAAGCAACAGAGTCAGGATCAGCCCTACTCTAGTTACTGGGGGACCTTCATGAAGACCAAGCTGCACCTCTGTTACATTTGGGGTGGGTCTAGTTTCAGTTCTTGTATGTTCTTTGGATGGTGGTTCAGTTCCTTGGAGCCTCAAGGGACCAGGCTAGCTGACTGTGTTGGTCTTTTTGTGGAGTCCCTATCCCCTCCAGGTTGGGTTCCTCAATCCTTCCCTCAACATTTCCATATGACTTGATCTCTATCAAATGTTTGGCTGTGGGTCTCTGCATCTGTTCCAGTCAGCTGCTGAGTGGAGCCTCTCAGAGGACAGTTATGCTAGGTTCCTGTCCGCAAGCATAGCAGAGTACCATTAATACTGCCAGAGATTGGTTCTTGCCCATCCAATGGACATCACGTTGGGCCAGTCATTAGTTGGCCATTTACCATGCCCCAAGTCTCTATGGAGCCATTCCTATTCAAATTACCACAGCACTCTTTTAGAAAAACCAAGTCAGAAAACCCAGAACCTAAATCAGATAGCTTACAGCAATCTGTCACTCCAGCTCCACAGGGTCTGATACCTCCCCAACTCAGAGGGCACCTTCACTTACGAGCACATATGGACATAACTTTGGCTATGAGTGGTGGTATGTGCCTTTATTTCCAGTACTCAGAAGGCAAAGGTAGATGATTATCTGTGAGCCCTAAACCAGCCTATAGCGAGTTCCAGGCTAGCCTGGGCTACATAGTAAGACCCTGTCTCAAAACTTGCAATGAAATATAACAGTTCTTGCAATGAAAGTCTCTAGAACTGGTAGGTACCCATGTGCAAAAAGAAAAAAAAAAACCTTCTGAATCTTGACTCAGTCACACAAAGAACTAAAAGTTGGCCTCAGACATATTGTGGTGGAAAGGCAGGAGAGAAACAAAAAGGAACATAGGATTGAGACTAATTCAAGCTCTGGAACAGGCAAACTGCTCACAGAGCTTGCTTAAAGAGAATGGCATCTGCTGGGCCTTGAGAATTCACAAGCAAGCCATCCGAAGTGATGGGGGCATTCATCTTTATTGGGATGATGGCTATTCTGGCCTTCGTATTGGCCAATACTATGCTTAAACCGGTACATTTTATTTTATGGAAAATTGTGCCTTGATGGTGCTGATTAAAATGGGGCTACCAGTAGGGGAGTTTAGATAGCAAAACAAAAGAGAACAATTCCCAAGGGCTTCAGACTCATGCTTCCTCAGCTGCTTTATTAGGAATGGCAGGTGGCTCTTGCCAAATTGAGTCTATTTTTAGGCAAAGTCTTTATTGGCACACCCTTGGGTCTATTTTCTAGAACTGGATATTTCCTTTCTCATTTTGTTCACTACAAAGAAGACAACATAGCTGGGGAAAACTAAGCCACATAAGCAAGCTGAGTGCTTTGTCCTTCCCGAGATGTACTGAAAACAAGAGTTGGATAGCATTTTCTCTAATTGTGGTGATTAGTAATTTACAGTTGGCTTCCGTTGCTATGGATATGGGAAGAAGAGTCATGGGCTGTTCTCTGAGGACCCGAACTGTGTTCTTTGCTTGTGACTAAGTGCCTTTGTGACCCTGCTTGCTCTGGCCTTCCATCTCCTTATGTAGGGGAGGAGGAGTAAACCCCTGTCAGACAAGACAAGAGAATGCTTTCTGACTGAGGTAAGGCAGAGTAAATAATTCTAAATGCTAATATTATTAAACATTTTGATTTAGAAAATCAGAGGTGTATTTTGGCTAGAATTACTAAGGTTGGGGGCTAATAATACCATATCTTAAGGTGGTCACCTAGGTCACCTGATATTGTGGTGGAAACACAGAAAACAAAGACTGGCAGATCAAAATAGCTCAGCTCACCTCTCCCAAGGTCCAAAGCGATGTCCAGTGATAAGGGGTACTTGCTATTCTCTCAGAGGACCAGGGTCCAGTTTCCAGCATCTTTACTAGATGGTTTATAACCATCTGTAATTCCAGCTTCAGGAGATCTGGCTTCTTGTTTCTGGGGGAATTTTTATGCATACATGATGCATAGACATACATCCACAAGTGTGTGTGCACAGGTGTGCATGCGCACACATGCATACACACAATTAATTTTAAAAATACAAAAGTTATGAAATATTCAATCTTGGACAAATGACTTAGTTCCAAATCCTGATTTCCTAGCTATACAACTAGTATCTATATGGGAGTTCTATAAGGATATGTTGAAACAGCTTTGGTGGGAAAACATAATACAGTGCTTAAAACAGTTCATTTGTTGGGTAAAATTTGGTCTAGATAAATGAGAATTATTTGGAGAATCATTTTGTCTAAAGTGTAGTTACGGTTAACATGGTCCACTGATCACGGAAGACCATACACAGATTTCTGGGCTCAGCAGTGTGGATGATAATGGAGGATAATGAAGCAGTGATGGGCATCAGGTCCTCATGTCTTTTGTTATATAGATAAGACATTATACCCCTTGTCTTTTTCTAAATATCTCACTCAGTCTTTTCAACAACCTATAAGAAAAGCATTCCAGTGTATCCTGACCTTAGACACAGCAGTATGGACTCAGAGAAGTTAAGTGTCTTGCTTCGTCACCCAGGAGCTAGTGCTGAGTTGGGACTGAGTGGTTGGTTGGTGACAGGCACCAGAATATAAATGTGTCTTCCCATCTGAGAAAATCTCACCTTTACTGCACCCTGTGCTCTGTGCGGTTCGTTTCAGTGATAGAAAGCTTACACTGTTAAGAGATTCTAGAGCACAGACATCCTGGGTCTGCTTCCTGGGGGGTAGCTGTTGTTTGGCCTCCAGCCATTTGTTAGCACAGAACACTTGTGCATCTCCAGCAGCACCTGGAGCAGGTGCTCATTCGGTGAGATGCAGGCGGTAGACTCCTGAGCAGGTGGTGTTCAGCCACTGTTTATCAGCAAACACATCTATTCTATGGATGCACCTGCTGTTTCCAACCACTCCCACACGGACTCCTTCCTGCACATAAAGACCATTTTGCAGAGCCAGCCTGCTCTCAGTCAGAAGTTCCACAGATTCACATTTTTCTGAATGAGCTTTCCACACATGGAAGGAGGGCTCAGTTTATGAAACATGAAAAGATGACTTTACCCCAACAGCAGAATACATGTAAAGAACCAGGTGAAGATGATCCCCAAGCACTGATTGGATGCCTGGTCCCAGACAGTTATTTTCACATTTTTATATGTCCCTTAAAACAACCATACCCCACTATATGTTGGTGAGGAAGGCCTAGGCTATGTAGTCATGAACCAATGAATTCTTACATTTTAGAAGCTTCTCCCAATAGCTTAATCTTGTGACAAGACCAGTTTCTACCACTGAGTCAGGGGCTGAGGCTGACATATGCTCACCAAGTGTCCTCCACAATAGCTGTGTCAAGACAGACGAGAGCTGAGAGGGCACAGGCGGGTTCCCAAAGGCCTTATCGGGAACAGCAGGCTGCAGCTGCTTGCAGTTCATTGGCCAGAAGTAGCTCCAGCCTGGTTTGCCACAGCTGGAGCAGCATGGTGGTGGAGATCCAGCAACACATGGCAATGGCAATGTTCGATCATGCTCTTTGTTTTGTGGAGGAAGAGGCTGAATGGATGAGGATCTTTGAGTGGTCCAAGGTCGCGCAACTTTAAAGCAGCAAAATCGGGTCTAGAAAGAGGCTTCCCTAAAATCTATGATAATTCAGAGGCTAGTTCTGAATTGTAATATCACATTCACATTGCCAGCTTTCAACAGATATCAATACCATAGGAAGACACAAGTGTGCCGTCCAAAGATGATAAAACAACAAGAGCTGTCTTTGGAAAAGAACTAATGACAGAACTGCTAGACAGAAGCCTTAAAACCTCTACAGCAAGGAAAACTGGAGAGATGACTCAGTGCTTAAGTATGAACACCTCATGTGGAGGAGATCTGAATACAAGACCCACACACAAGTTGGGCAGCTCATAAGGGTATCTGACACCATCTTCTGACCTCTGAAGGCAACTGCACTCAACTGCATATGATCACACACACACACATAAATAGAAACTAAAACTTAAAAGATATTCAAAGAACTAACTGGGGTTTAAAGCTATAATTTTATGTGCAAGGTTTTTAGAAAGCACATGGAAAACAAACCAAAGGGGAAATCTGGAGGTGAAAAGTACAAGAACTAAACTCACTCAAAGGCTATAAGGTGATTGTGAGAGGGTGCCGAGAGTATCAAAGCTAGGCTGACTGGCAAAGCCTGCAAACCTGATGGTCTGGAGGCAAAGGCAAGAGAACTGGGTGTTTGGAGCTAGCCTAGAGAAGAGAGGTGGGGAGCGCCGGCAATACTGAAAGAACAGCCAGAATGAAGAGAAGAAGAAAAGATTGGTCCATCCATCAGACATCCGTGAAGACATCATCAAGCAACCAAGCCCACACAGCCTGTAGGATTCAGGATGGGAAGAGAGGGAAAGGGGGACATCGAGGATGTTTGAAATAGCAGAATACATTTCAAGTATGAAGAAATCCACATGTATAATCCCCAGAGAAGCACAATTAATTCCAAGAAAAGTAGATCCTTAGAGGACCACACTGAGACTTCTTGGAACCAAACTCTCCCAAGGTAGAGACAAACCTTAAAATCTGTTAGACGGAACTGGCTCAATCAAACCAGGCGCTCTGTAGCACCCTCATCAGGCTTCTCATAATAAACTACAAAGAGGTGGACACTGTCTCTAGGTAGAGTGAAATTGTCCCCCACAAACTTATTACCCATCAAGAGCACTCTCTGTGACACACTTCCCATATGGAGGAAAATTGCCAATTATGAGGTGAAGGAAACACTGAATGAAGTAGTTCAAGACAAAAACTGAGAGGGTTTGTCACTAGAAGTTCAACCCAAGATATGCCTGAAGGGTCATTCAAGGCACAAGGGTCACTCTAAGCCATCAGGAAAATATAATAAAGGCAATGAGTGAGCTTCCAGGGACTAAGCCACTACCTAAAGACTATACATGGACTGACCCTGGACTCTGACCTCATAGGTAGCAATGAATATCCTAGTAAGAGCACCAGTGGAAGAGGAAGCCCTGGGTCCTGCTAAGACTGAACCCCCAGTGAACTAGATAGTTGGGGGGAGGGCAGCAGTAGGGGAGGGTGGGGAGGGGAACAACCATAAGGAAGGGGAGGGGGGGGGGGGATGTTTGCCCGGAAACCGGGAAAGGGAATAACACTCGAAATGTATATAAGAAATATTCAAGTTAATAAAAAAAAAAGAAAAAAAAAATAAAGGCAATGAGTAGAAGAAAATCTGCTCTTCAAGAAAAGAATACTCAAAGAGTAAAAAGATAGTCCACATATCTTAGAAAAAAATATCAAACCATGCTTTTGGCAAGCAATTACTACCCAGAACATCCAGAGCACCTCAAACTCAGCAGAATAAGCAACTGCACAAAGGCAAAAGACCCATGAAGGCA